>NW_022196901.1:5861121-5861984 GCF_008632895.1 Mastomys coucha
CGCACATTTTTTTTTTTTTTAAAACATTGCAAATGAATTCAGAGAACTGCCAGCCTTTGTGAGCACGGACCTTAAATTTAACTGGGTGGAATCTCATCCTGAGATTACCATTCTTCCCCAGGTTGACCTTGAACTCAGGGATCTGCCTACCTTTGCATTTGCCTGCCTTCTTATCTCTCTGACAGGCTGGCTCACAGGGCGGCTGCCTCTGTTCTTTTAGGTCTGGGAAGCTCTTCATATTATTCATATGGCATCCTTATATTTTGCAGTTGATAAATTATATATCTTTGAATGTTTTCATAGTTCACTCCACAGCCTGAAGGACTGTCACAGTGGTTATTTTTGCTAAGGCTATGTCCTGCTTACCTACTTACACATCCCAGACACATGCTGTCTCTGATTATTATGGAGTCACTAACCTTGGTAGGGAGGACATTCCCTGATAATCCTAGCAGGAGAATTTTTCCCAATAACCTTGGCAGGGAGAATATTTCCTGAAGGAGAAACATGAACTAATATATCTTTATATTTTTATGCAAACAAACCTCATGCCTAGCAATTCTCCACACTCATGGAGGCCCACACCCTCCTGGCTCTGCTCTAGGGTCAGGAAACCATGTCACACTGTCCCTTCCATGCAGGACCATGCAGGACTCAGCATCACCTGATATTGGGAAGACAAATTCTAGTTTTTACCAACTGCCTTGGATTGGGAGTTCTGACTAAGGAAGCATAACAAAACATGAAAAGCCATAATAATGATATTTAAAATGTAAACCTAGCATTATAGTAATACCTCTAGACTTTTAACCTGAATAATTTTTTTTCTTTTTTTCTTTTTCTTTCTTTTTTTTTTTTTTTTT
>NW_022196901.1:5862000-5873021 GCF_008632895.1 Mastomys coucha
GCCCTGGCTGTCCTGGAACTCACTCTGTAGACCAGGCTGGCCTCGAACTCAGAAATCCATCTGCTTCTACCTCCCAAGCATTGGGATTAAAGCGTGTGCCACCACTGCCTGGCAACCTGAATATTTATTTTAAAGATATTCTAGAATGTGATTTGAATTCCAGAATTCAAATTCTGTAGTTACTCCTACTTTTCTTCTTAGTCAGTATGCAGTTAGATTATGCATAAGATGTTAAATATACTTGAATTTAAGTAGCTTGGATTTAAATGTCTTATAGAAAAATAAAGATGAGAAATATTATCTTCCCTAACAGAAATTATGACACAAAAACATTTACAGCATATTAATGGCATTTACTATGTGTGATTTCCTGTGTTCCATGTATTGTAAAGACTCATGAACATCATCATAGATTCAATATTGATGAAATTTCTTCCCTTATTATTTTCTTTCCATCTTCATCCCCCACCCCCACCCCACCTTACTTTGAGACAAGGTCTTGCTGCAGAGCTGAGACTGTTCTTGAACTCATGATCCTCTTGCCTCGGTTTCCTGAATGCTAGTATTACAGGCACATGTTACCATACAAATTAATTTTCCTTTTTCTTTTTCTTTTTTTTTTTTCAAGACAGAGTTTCTCTGTATAGCCCTGGAACTCACTCTGTAGACCAGGCTGGCCTCGAACTCAGAAATCTGCCTGCGTCTGCCTCCCAAGTGCTGGGATTAAAGGTGTGCGCCACCACTGCCCGGCTTAATCTTCCTTTTTTAAAAGTTAATTCAATAATATAAAAGTATTTGGACTATTATGGTGTGGATTCTGTCTCATGATCTTTACTATGTATTCAAACATGGAAGTAGATTATCATCTACTTTTGTTTGCTACAAACAAAAGACTTTTTTCAAAGTAAAAAAAAAAAAACTATGTAATTTTTCTTTCCGTACGGTGTATGAATCCTGTTAATATGCTGTTGGCATTCCAAAACTTTGGGAGGGCGGATGGGTATCTGAATGCTTGTAGAGCAATGAGCAACTTCCTCTATTCAGTCCCCACTTCACTCTGGTTCAACCCTATCTCATATTCTTCTAGAAGGCTTTCCTCTGGGCTGTAAGTGAATTCCAGCTCAAACCCTTTCTCTCCAAATCCTTTGTTTTCTGTCTGTGTCTCATTTCTACCCCTGTTTAATCCTGTAATCTGGAAAGCATCACCCTCTACCCTTTCAGCTGCTTTTCTTTTGCAGTAAATGATGCTGAGACTTGTTGGGTTATTAGGAAAGAGAACTGTTGAAACATGTTCCAGTTGTTCAACAGCTGGAAAATTTCATTGTCAGGGGAATGGAGGTCTAAGGTCCCATACACTTCTATCCAGTGAGGATCAAAGAAGGGATACTATGAAAGTGAACTTTACACAGAGAACATCAGGCCTTGCTGAGAAAATATTTAAGCAGAGCCTAGAAAAATGAGAACAAATATCATAGAAGGGGCTAGGAGATGGAAGGTATTTATCCATACTAGTGCAGTAAAAAACACATTTATAGAAAGTTACTTTCCTATATAGCCCCCCCCCAAAAAAACAAGGGCACAGCTCATGCAAGTGATAGACCAAGTCCTGTTCAGATATCAACTGACTTTAAAAGTTTATTTCCCTTTGGAAAGAACATAAGATCAACCATCTTGCTAAATTCTTTTAGTATGAATGTATGAAGCACTATGACTTTGAATGACTTAGTATGACTATGAAGCACTTAATTTAGTATTAATGTATGAAGCACTATAACATGCACACACTCTCACGGACACACATACACACACACACAGGAACACACACACAATGTGTGTGTACAGTCTTGTGCAGAATGTTTCTGGAGCTTAGTCATCTATCTTAAGATTTTATGCCCATTAATAAGTAATTCCAATTTTCTCCTCCCCACAATCCCTCATGACTACCATATTGCTCTTTGACTTTATGAGTCTTTGATTCTACAAGTTTGACTATTTTAGACACTTCATTTAAGTACAATAATGTATTTGTTTCTGTGACTAATTTCATTTTGCATCATATGTGCAAAGTTTATCTATGTTGTTAGATGTTGCAGAACTTCCTTCTTTTTAACTTGAGTGAGGGTCTCCCTAGCTCTGGGGGTCTTTCATTTGGGGGCTCGTCTGCGGGACTTACGCCCACCCTTGACACTATATTGTTTCTTGGCCTTTTGGCTAAGATCAAGTGTGGTACCTGTTCTCATCAGTTTAAAGGACAGTATTCCTCAGACTAGAGTTGAGCACATGCCCTAACAGAACTAAGATGATATATTACCCACCTCTATTATGTGAGAGTTTTAATTTGTCAGCATATAACACAATATTTCAACTTATTGGATACTTAACTGTTCTTTGATATAAACAAAACAATTGTCTTTAACCAAAAGAATTAGAAACTGAACATTTTTTCACAGTAAGTAGTCCCTGTCCACAGAAGAACACAGTCTTTTTTCAGAGTATCACCACATTAAGAAATAAAATAAATGCAGTCATTTACTATTCTTCAAAAGGAAGGTCAATTTTAACACTATGGCACATCTGCTGCTCAATTCTTGTTGATTTAGATTTGACATTTTAAAGCATATCATTTAACCAGCAGGTGTCTCTATTGTCCAGTGAGATCTTTTCAAAGTAGTAGCATTACCAGTAGATGGAAATATGGAGACTTCAATTGCTAGTGATATGTATAGAAGATCACAGAGATGAACTCAGGCCCAAATCCAGTAATAAAAACCCAAGAGTAGGTACTGTGCTCTGAATCCAAATAAGGCAAGGATGTGTTGCAGATTGATGCTCATTTCTTTTAGTCAGTTCACTACTTTCAGGAGCTCACACATTTAGGATATGCATACTCATTCTATTTAGCAGATATTCTTGAGAACCCACTTTGTGCTGAGCATTATTTTAGACACAGAGAATATGACTGTACTCAAGATAGACGAAATTTCTGCCTTCATAGAATCTACATTTTGGGGGACAGCTCACATCTTGACATGTTGCTTTGAAAGGCTGGAAAATTCAAGAATTTTTTTTTTTTTTTTTTTTGGTTTTTTGAGACAGGGTTTCTCTGTATAGCTCTGGCTGTCCTGGAACTCACTCTGTAGACCAGGCTGGCCTTGAACTCAGAAATCTGCCTGCCTCTGCCTCCCAAGTGCTGGGATTAAAGGCGAATTCTAGAATTTTAAAATGAGAGCATTTAATAGAAATGTATTGGTGAGAATGTATAATGTATAACCTTTACCTAAAAGGACATGGAAAACCTCTGTAATGAGCCAGAAATGTAAACTAGCCAGTTTCAGGAACCTGCTGGCCACAAAGGCCCCCTTAGTTAGGTCCAAGAACAAAAAGTAGGATATGAACCATCTGGGTGGTTCTAGGGAGCGGTCAGCCATAAAGAAGATAGCATTGACCAATCTACATTCCTCTTGACAATGTTTTACTTATGACCCTGACTCAACCAGGGGTTGGGTCCCTTTGGAATTTTCCACTGTTTTTGTGTTTCCTTGGTAACCCTCTCACCCCCCTAGTTTGTGATTTTTCCCTTTAAATAACCTTCACTTCTTGTGTTCGGGGGTCGAACTCCTCTGGCCTGCCAGGCTACGTGTTTGACCCCAGATCTGGCTTATCCCCAATAAACCTCATGCGCTTGCAGCAAGATCGGTTTCTCGTGAGTTATTGGGTGGTCGTGTCATCCTGAAACTTGAGTGAGGGTCTCCCTAGCTCTGGGGGTCTTTCAGCTTGTAGTTTTTGGCTGTCTTGCTTTGTTCCAGCCTGGTTGCAGGTGCATACCCTCCCAGGAGCTATCTTGGATCTGCAGATGAAACACACAAACACACTTTAGCTCATCTTAACCTGCCTTATTGGCTCTGTGGCTGGGCTCTCTGGCTTTCCCTTCCCTTTCCTCCTAGTTCAACACATCACCTCTTAATCTGGCCTCAACTTAGTTGCCAAGTTATCTTTCCTCCTAGCTCAACACCTACATCTGCCCTCAGTTGGTTGTCCAGTTCCTTTCCTCTTAGATTAATACCTTTAAATCTGCCCTTAGCTTGGTTGCCCAATTACTTTCTGTTAAGCCCATGGGCCACTTTCCCTTTCCACCTACATTTTGGAAGATCTCCCCTGCATCTCAGAGTCTATTCTGTCTCTCTCCCCACTGAGTATTGTTGCAGATAGCTCTAGGGCTATTTGTAATTTGATGCTAATTCCCTTCTCCAGTGAGGGGTTGCAAACAAGGAATGAGTTAGCACTCAGGTGATTTCCTGGGCTAGTGAAAAGGAAGGTAGAGCTGAAAGTTGTTAAAGGAAGGAGTGGGAGAGAGAGATGACACAGAAGAGGAGGTGGAAGGAAAGCAGAGTAAAAGCACATGGCCTGGAGAAACTGCAAGTTATAAGGGGTCTCATAAGGGGAAGATGATAGTGTAGTAGTAGATCTGCCTAATTTAGGCACACAGTTTGTATTCATATTAATTGAGTTGTGTTTTCATTGCTGGGGCATATTTGGGTTGGAGTTTTTGTTGTTTGTTTTTGTTTTTTGTTTTTTGTTTTGGTTTTTTGAGACAGGGTTTCTCTGTATAGTCTTGGCTGTCCTGGAACTCACTCTGCAGACCAGGCCAGCCTTTAACTCAGAAATCTGCATGCCTCTGCCTCCCAAGTGCTGGGATTAAAGGCATGCACTACCACTGCCCAACTTGGGTTGGAAATTTACCACAACAGAGTATCTCAATTCGCCTTCTCTTCTCTCATAGCCAGTGGGAACCTGGATATCCCTCCTCTTTCTTTCTGCCCAGTCATTAGCCACTGGCATCTTTATTGATTGATCAAGAACCAATTGGGGACAAGGACCTTCAGCATCAGTACTCACAGATTCCTGATTAAATCAAAGCATCAGAACCACTCCTCTACAGTAACACATCTAGATCACACCATGCAATGTCTTGTGGTTAGGATGTCAGTTTACTACATCACTAGCAACTGTCTTTAAATATTTCCTAATTAACTTAATGAGAAATGATGACAATGTATGAGTCAAATTACCTGCTATCTTTACATTAAGCCAAACTGGAAATATTAGAAAAGATGGCCAGTGTCCATTGTTCTTGTTTAGTCAGTGCATTGTGAGTGGTGCCTGTGCTCTGAGGTATTAGAGATCATTTGTTTTTACACAAAAAGTCAATCATAAGACAAGAGAACTGTTGTGTTTGATGATGATGATGGTGATGCTGCTGTTGATGTGTGTGTGTGTGTGTGTGTGTGTGTGTGTGTGTGTGTGTGTGTGTATACAGGGGTGTGAAGACTGCAGGCCAAGTATGTTCCTCAATCACTCTCTACTTTGGTTTTAGCCTGGCTCCCTCACTGAACTGGAGCTCACTAATTCGATTAGACTGACTTGTCAGTAAGCCCAAAGTTCCTTTTTCTGCTTCCTTCACACTCATACATACCTATTATAGGTGCCCTGCCTTAACTCCCTGATTTTTTGTTTTGATTTTACATGATAGTGACAGTAAAATTTATAACTTTATACTATGGCAAGTACTTTACCAACTAAGCTATCTCTGTAATTCTCAACCTTGTTTTTAATACTTCTCTAATAATTTATGATTATGTTGTACTAAATATAACCATATTAAATTAAACTTCAAAGCATAATACTTTTGTTACACTGCATCTTAAGTAGGTAGTGAAGACAAATAATACACAGTTACTTAATTGAATGAGATTAAACTAACAGAATTAAAAATGCGGCATTTCCATGGGCCTGTTGAGACTTGAGGATAATATATATAATCATATTTTATAATTATAGTCATTATATCAGTACTATATCTGTTTGAGTAAGCCTGGGTAAGGAAATAAGTGACTTCAGCTGTAAGAAAAATTGCTAACTTTTCCCTATATCTACTTATATTTAAAATGAAGATTTGTAGAACTTTGATCTTTGTATTGGTTCAACCTGGTGTAGAAAGATAGAAAGCTATTATACGCACTACTTGAAATAAGGTGAATTTCCTTTCTCTATTCCACTGCACTAGATACGCTGTGGTTTTTGTTGTTGTTGTTGGTTTGTTTTTACATAGCCTCTTTTTGAATGATGTTTCACTTTTTTCTTTAACATTGCCAAAGAACTGTATGCGGTGGTGCTATTCTCTATTAATGACATTATTGATCTTGATTAAACTTTCTTGACTCTCTTCTGAGAAGAAACCCATTCTACTTTATCATTGCTAATCAACTGAAGGAAACATCTAGTAATACAACAATGCCCTATACATTATAGTATGTTGTTTGAAGTAGTAATAGTAAATAAAGTACTCTTTAATGGCTGACTAATGCAAATGATATAAGTGAATCTATGTATTTCTACCTGTCTTTTTACCATAACAACATTTTGATAAAATTAAGAATTAAAGAATTTCAGAATTATATTTCTTACCCTTGCACACTGTTGATAGGAATATAAATTAGATTACGTGTTATAGAGAACAGAATAGATCAAGCAGTCCTACTACAGGCATACAAGCAAAGGGAAGGTAAATCAGCATGTCATAGGAACATTGACCCTCATGTTTATTGTACTACTGTACATGACAGCCAAGAAATAGAAACTAGCCAAGTTTCCATGGAGCAATAAGTGGAGAGACATAATGTGGGAAAAATACTTACTCAACATAAGAATTAAAATGTTGTCACTTGTGACAACATAGATGGAGTTGGGAATCATTATGTTAAGAGAAATAAAAAAGACACATAAAGACAAGAACCATATGCTCTCAGTCATATGTGGAAATGGAAATAGTTGCATGAAATAGATGTATAGTAATTATAAATATCTGTGGAATTTATTGTGAAATGTGGATAATGTAATAGTTATATCAGGGTAAATGGCATAACTGTCACCTCTGTAATGCAGTACTTTTTATACTTGGATCCAGGAATTCCAATGTTGGAATGCTTGTCTTCAACATTGTATCATAGAAGTAGAGGTTAGAAGGGCTATGTACCTGGGAATTACTAGTGTTTTTAGAAGATAAACAATATGTAGAGTGTCCTAGACTATACAGATGCCTCTGAATTCCCAAAGGGCAATTTCCTGAGTCCTTTCCAGGGGTGCTCAGATTAGATCAGAATGATATTAGGCATAATTCAATGATATTGAATCCAGTCCCCCCACAGGAGTATGGAAAAAGTTTTATGTTTGAGGCTTAACATTATTACATATATTTTTCAACATATTTTAAATATAATTGACACAAGCCCCTGCAAACCATAGTGTGTGCAGGAAACAAATACCTGGAACACAATAGTTATTCCTTTGTTATGTCACTAAAAATCCAAGCACTCACAGAAATGACCTTGCAGCTATATGCTAATAATTAGTTGGCAGAACTTACCTATCTAGGCAGCTGAAGAGTCATTAACAACTCAAACAGGACAGGATGTTCTACTTGACTGATGAGACAGTCTCAGTTCCTCTTTTACAATGTACTTAAAGAGTGTACCGACTTGTCTAAATCCAAGCATCTCAGGAGATGGCCTTGCCCTGTCAACTAACAAAGATCATTCTTCTATCTCAGGGACTTACGTAGGGTGTCCTGATGAAGCTTGGTTTACATTTCTTTGAGTCTAGCTAAGTTTTCTCCTTGAGAGTTTCTAAGGGTAATGAGGCCCGTTAGGCAATGAATTATTTTGTAATTAGGCATGTCTCTGTCTGTCAGAAGTACATAGTTGTCCATGTGTTGTATAATTTTCACTCAAAGGATAAGCTATAGTCTCTTCAGGCTCTTTTGGAAAGAATAGAAATTGACTGATCCGTTTTGTTTTCTCCATTGATTAATCATGATCAGAGCACAAAATGCAGTAGTAAAAATTTGGAAGTATTCTTAAAATCTGGTCACATTTCAGCCAAGATAGAGATTCATACCTGATATCTATTTTTCAGGGGCTAAAACTAATACTATGTTAATTCCAACTAAAGTGCTTGTAAATTGCTGACTCTATGGCTGCTGTAACAAGTATAATTGTGACTTTGTGCCCACTTCCCCTTCAATTTACTTCTTATGTAACTGCTCAGAGAGGGGAATTCATGAGTTTTCTTCAATGGAATGGTACTGGACATCTCAATCACTCTCCAGGACAGGCCATGCACTCATGGGTAGTTGACCAGCACAAAATAGACTACATGATATTTTGTAGGATCTTTGTCATCACTTGATGTTTCCTCTCTCTTTTAGAATTTGTTTTATTGGCTTTTTTGAGAAAGGGAGGCAGAGAACATGAGAATGGGAAGTCAGAGAAGTGGGAGGATCTGGGAGGACTTGGGGGAGAAGAAGGAATATGATCAAAATACAGAGTATGAAAATTTAATAAACATAAATGTGGAAAGAGTATCACTGGAATGCTGTGCTGTTATTATTAAAAAAAAAATTGTAAGTTTTATTTGTACTTAGTCCTGCTTTCAGTACTGTTGGGTTTTGATGATATTCAGTGTCAGCCACTGTTTCACATCTCTTACTTCATAAAATCAATGTGATATTTTCTTAATACCTAAATCCAAAGTCCAGAGTCACTCAGTGAGTTCCCTATTTTTCTGCTGCTTTTCAAGACTTAATGAGATCACAGCTGTTTCTTCCTCTAATTCTTGCACTGAAGCATATTCTATCTTAAAAAACTGGGTCTGTTTTATTTTTGCTATGAAGCGACTCATTGATAGAATTTAGAACAAGTTTATGAGAATCAAACTCTTTAAAGGAGGAATCACCTCCTATCATTTGTCTTGCTTCATAATAATTCTTGATAATTTCTTCTCTGAAGAAGCTCAAAGCCAGCTCATTTTCTTGTCCATAGCATTTTAGCAGACTGGCATTCTGTGTAGAATAATGACTCTATTGATTCCCCGTATTTTACTTCCTTCTACAGTAAGAGAATATGTGAGTGCCAGATACTGATTATATTCTGAAGCCCCCTGTGAATCCAAGTGTAATTGTCTGACCAATGTGATCTAGTCAAAGCTGAAGAGCACATGATTTTCTACTAAAGGAATGTGCCCTCCCTTCTAATTCACCTTTCCCTATTTTTTCTGGCTGTAATGTGGATGTGGCTATAATAAAACATCTTAACTCTATAGATAATGGCAGCAAGAATAAGAAAAAAAAAGACTAGATTTCTGGAGTCCTCAAACTATCTTTGGGTGATTATATCTTGCCTGTTATGTGAGACAGAGGTAAATTTCACTGTTTTTATATTTTCATATTTTGTGTGTCTGTGGCTGAGTTTATTATATAGTCCAATCAATAAAAGCAATTTTTATTCTAAGAGGAAATCAAGGAAACCAAACTTTATCCTCCTTTTTATATTGATATGTAACTTTCTGTAAGCAGGGAAGACGAGTGATATTTTCTTTTTTTCTTTTTTTAAAATTTTTTTTTAAGTTTTATTGCATTACAATGAGAAAAGTTACATGATTTCAATTTATCTGAATTTGTTAACATTTAAAAACATATTTTAAGTAAATAGAATTAAATCACATTCTTGTTTTTCTTTTGTACCCCAACTCCTCCCAGAGACTCCCCACTTCAATACATACAATATCTTTTTTGTCATATTCTTTAAAATTTATAAAATATTATAACAATAAAATTAGTATTATAAAAGTTGTTTGATATAAAACAACAATCAATTTAACAGTCTTATGTAGATGCTTGTCTATGGCAATACTGAAAATACATACGTTTTTCCTCAATATAAATTTTAAATAACCCCAAGTCTTCCACTAGCCTCCTTCACATGAAGATGAAGAACTCTCAGCTCTGCCTGCACCATGTCTGCCTGATGACACCATGCTCTTACCTTGACATTAATGGACTGACTCTCTGAACCAGGAAGCCAGCCTCAATTAAATGTAGTCTGCCAGCCCAGTGGTTCAGGTTCCTTCAGGTCCTACAACACCCAGAGGAAGCTCTACTCCCAGGTGCTCTAACACCCTCAGGATCAGAGGTGAGGAGGACACAACATCTGTCTGAATACCAGGAGTAACTAGGACTGGCAGGACCAGGCACACAGGAATTCTGCCAGCCCAGTGGCTCAGATTGCTTCCATTTTTCTGGGCCTACCTGTGCCCTGAGCAGACCTTGAGTGCAAACTCTGCAGTCATTCCCAAAACACCCAGAGTAAGGGAAAAAGGTCAAGTAACATATAAAGGCAGACCTATCAGAATTACACCAGACTTCTCACCAGAGACTATGAAAGCTAGAAGATCCTGGGCAGATGTCATACAGACCCTACAAGAACACAAATGCCAGCCCCGGGTACTATACCCAGCAAAACTCTCAATTACCATAGATAGAGAAAACAAGATATTCCATAACAAAACAAAATTTACACAATATCTTTCCACAAATCCAGCCCGGGGTGGCATTTGTGTTCTTGTAGGGTCTGTATGCCATCTGCCCAGGATCTTCTAGCTTTCATAGTCTCTGGTGAGAAGTCTGGTATAATTCTGATAAGTCTGCCTTTATATGTTACTTGACCTTTTTCCCTTACTGCTTTTAAAATTCTTTGTTTAGTACATTTGGTGTTTTGACTATTATGTGGTGGGAGGCATTTCTTTTCTGGTCCAGTCTATTTGAAGTTTTGTGGGCTTCTTGTATGTTCATGGGCATCTCTTTTTTTAGGTTAGGGAAGTTTTCTTCTATGATTTTGTTCAAGATATTTACTGGCACATTACCTTGAGATTCTTCACTCTCTTCTATACCTATTATCTTTAGGTTTGGTCTTCTCATTGCATCCTGGATCCTGGATGTTTTGGGTTAGGAGCTTTTTGCTTTTTGCTTTAGACTGTTATGTGAATGTTTTCTATGGTGACTTCTGCCCCTGAGATTCTGTCTTCCATCTCTTGTATTCTGTTGGTGATGCTTGCATCTATGATTCCTGATTTCTTTCCTAGGTTTTGTATCTTCAGGGTTGTCTCTCTTTCTGATTTCTTTATTGTTT
>NW_022196901.1:5873658-5887380 GCF_008632895.1 Mastomys coucha
GTCAGAACTCCTCAGAGTCAAGCTGTCTCTGTGATCCTGTGATTCTGAGATCTTGTGATCCTGGGCTTGTTAGAGCATCTGGGAGTGGAGCTTCTTCTGGGTGTTGTGGGACTGGCTGAGAAGCTTGTGTCCAAGTGTTAAGGGCACTGGCTCAGACAGACCGGAAGAAACTTAAGCCACTGGGCTAGCAGAGTTCCTGTATGTCTGGTCTCAATGGTCTCAGTTATTCCCAGTGTTGGGACAGATGTTGTGTCGTGTGATATTTTCTTTAAGGGAATTTGTATATAAAGGTACTTCAACAAGAAAGAAATGTGTGTGAGCATCTAGGAAGTTCAAAGTATTTCCAAGGAAAAATAGAGAATGGTATTGAAGTTCTACCCTTCTTTGTACAGTGCACAGAAAATTACCAAAGTTGCTGTTAAATGTTTGGAGAGGGAGTCAGCTTTTTCCAGGGAAGCAGATGCTGAGAAGGTACTCGTGCTCCAATTGATGGTTGCATACCCATGTACACATACTGGCAGCAGTAAACCAATTTGTATGTATTAGAAAACATGAAGTTGAAGGGGAAAATGGTGGGAAAATAGTGGCACAATTAAAGGGAAGTGTATTTAATTAAAATGCATGAATGTATGAATATTAAAATATTTTCAAAAGGAATAAGAATTCATTCTGTTTGGGTAGAACATTATGAAATTGTGGATAACAAAGATTGAAATTGGTGGATAAAGAAATAGAAAGATCTATCAGATTTGATGCTTTATTGTGTCACAAAACACTCCAGGGACTGGTGAGATGGCTCAGCAGGTAAGAGCACTGACTGCTCTTCCGAAGGTCATGAGTTCAAATCCCAGAAACCACATGGTGGCTCACAACCGCCCATAATGAAATCTGATACCCTCTTCTTTTATTTATAAAAATAAATAAATCTTAGGCCAGGCGGTGGTGACACAAACCTTTAATCGCAGCACTTGGGAGGCAGAGACAGGTGGATTTCTGAGTTCGAGGCCAGCCTGGTCTACAGAGTAAGCTCCAGGACAACCAGAGCTATACAGAGAAACCCTGTCTCGAAAAAAACAAAAAAACAAACAAACAAACAAAAATCTTTAAAAAACACTCCAACATTTAGTATCCCCAAATTATTATGAGTCACCTAAAAGATCAACTGGGATTGGATTCACATGTCTACTTGATAGGTTAATAGTGTGTGTCACTTCACTCTCATAATGTCACTCTAGTGCACAGGTTTATCTGTATGGCAGCAATGTTCCAATAGCTACACAGAAGGCATGTTTTTATGCATAAGTATTTTTTAAAATCTGTAACAGTTTTACATGAACAGTTATTGACAAAGCTTATATATAAGAACTGGAAGGAAACCCTCACTGTTACATAGGAAGACTTGAAAGTCATCAATGAACAATGTTTTTAGAATTCTAGTTTTTTAGATAGTAAGAAACATGGACTTTAATTGGTGTTCCGTGAAGAAAGCAGAACACAGACTTGGAGACCATCCACAGGTCCTGCCCCAGCATTGTCCTTGTATATGAATATACTTCATTTATTAGAACAGTTTGAGATTTTAGGGGTTGGTTTAGTGGGTAAAAGGAATTGCTCTGCATGAGGACCTGAGTTTGGATCCATAGCACCATGTCAAAAGCCAGGCATGGTTGTTCATGCCTCTTACTCCAGCATTCTCACTGACCAGCCAGCCTACCTTGAAAAAGGAGCTTCTGATCCAGGAACCCTGGATCAAAGCAATAAAGTGGAGGGAGCAATAGAGGGTAACACCCATCATCCTGCTCTGGCCTCCACATGCTCCTGTATGGGAACAAATACCTTCACATTCACATGCATGTTCACACACATGCATATGTGCATATACATAAAGAAGGAAGCACAGATCCCCATTGCTCACATCTGTTATCATTTATTGTAAAGATATTTATAGTATGGTATGTTTGTTATAATTAATGAATCAGGGCTGACAGAGTTATTAACAAAAGCCCATGCTGTGTTTATACACAGACCCTTTTCAGCTGTAGAATCCTACTCAGGATCCACATTATGCTTAGCTATCACATCTGTTGGGGCTGTTCTTAGCAATGGCAGGTCTCTCAGACTTTCCGCATATCTGGTAACTTTGTCTATTTTCAGGAGTGCTGTCAAAACATTGTGTTGGCTTCTACTTTATTGGAATTCATCAGGAACTCTTGTGATTACATTTGGATGATGATTTTGGGGAGGAAGACCACAGAGGTAAAGGGCCACTTTCATCATGTTTTAGATGTAGGTACTCTCCACAGGGCCTCATACTTATGCCTTGTGGGTGTTACTCTTGATCACTTGGCCCAGGGAGTTTGCTTATGTTTCCCCATAATCTCCCACCTCCCCTTTCCTCAACTCTTTGGAAGGGCCATGTTTCTACTCAGTCTCCATTTAACAAGTGGTAAGTTATTCTACACTTTCATCCTTGGGAGTGAGAATCTGTAGTAATTATTAGGACTTATTCTATACTGGAGATTTATCTTTTCCTGCCAATTCATTAATTTACTCATTTACATCAAATGCAAATTCACAGATGTTTATTATACATACTAGTCTTATACTACATTATTTTGTTTTCTTGCTTAAATTGTTCCAGGTGTACAATATATTAGCATAGGTGCATAATGAAAAAACCTGCACAATTTTGACTTTGGATTTTCATATTGTTGTTTTTTTAACTCCATCAGGCTTCACTGCTCTGTTTACTTTCCCTAAATTTATTGACTCACCTCACATTATATCACCCAACTAAAGCCAGTTTCTCTTCCCCAGGCTCACTGATTAATGCTGATCATAAGGTAGTTTACTAGGAAAACATGCAGGTGCTAAGACTTAAATAGTGCTTAAAATATGGAGATAATCTCAAGGGGAGGGGAAGGAGAGGAACATTTTTTAGGAAGACACTGCTTGCCATCATTCTCTGGTCTGTCCACCATGTAATAATTATAACACACCGGGTAACTGGTGGAGACGAAGTATAGAAAGAGTAAAATCAAGTAATCAGTTAACAGTGGTCTAAACTATTGTTGTTCAGGAATAGCTCAATTACATCGCCACAGGGATAAAAGTGATGGAGATCATGTATACCTCATGTAGATAACATAGTTTAAAAGCTAGAGTAAGAAATGGGTGACATTGGGCATAAAGGAGGTTACATGAAGACCACTAATGAGTAATGATAGAAAAAGGCTTTGCTCTCATAACGTGACTTGGTGAAACTAAGCCAATTATAACATGTTTCAAGGCTAATATATCATCAGGGGAAGACATTTTAACCATTATCACATCTTAGAGAATGGTTTTAGAAATGCTTGAAATGGAGAGATTTTTATGAATGAGCAGAAATGCAATAGAATGCAATAGAAGGAGATAATAGAGTGCTTGACAGAGGTAGAGAATGGTGAAAGAGGGAAGGAGAAAGTCAAAACTCAGTACTTTCAACCAAAAGGATACTTGAAGAAGTTGCATTGCTTCCACATGAGCCCCTCAAGATGAATCTGAGAGTTAAACACATGAATGAAAGATCTTCTGACAAATGGCAAATCATTGACTAATAAATGCTCAAACAACTATCTGAGAGCAGAATGAATGAAGAGCATATGCTGCTTGTTTGAGCTGTGAGCCCTTAGGTGAGATATTAACAAAAAAGTAGAAGGATATTAAGACAAAGATTGTGCAGACCCCATTCAGAGAATACAGTGAAAAAACTGATGCTTTATATGTTAAATTGGTGAAGCCATGATGCGAATTACTTTCCCCCTTTATTAAGTGTATATTCTTTTCTCGCATGATAGAATCTGAATAAGTCCTCCCGCCCTGCTCTTCTCAGTTCCTCTCCACCCCTCTCAAATCCTTTAATAGCATAAAAAAAGTATTGAGTGACAGCCAGATTAAATAATTTTCATTTTAGGAAATAAATGTAATGTTTGTTTCCTCTGTAGTTTTTTTTTTTTTTAAACAATTCCCATACATTTTCCCATTCCCTTGATTTGAGTTGTTTCATTTAGGGAAAATAATAGAAAGTGGAATGTGGGGGACAGGTTGTGAAAAACATATGGTTAATCTGGAAAGAACACCTCTCCCCATCCTTGCTGCCCCTCATCTCTCCAGCACTTCCCACCATCACTGAAGATCACCACTAGATTCAGGTTAAGTTAAATCCAAAGAGATCAAAGATTCCCCATGTGCCTGCTTTGAATAATACAAATTGGAATCAGAAGCTCAATTTAAACTCAACTTTGAAGAACAGAACACTTGGAAGTTTTAGATGAAGAACTGGAAAAATTTAAATGAACTCAAATAATATAGTAGAAATATCCCCTGTAGTGAAGTATCTTTACATATCTAGTCTAGAAATTTTCAGTGGTTATTTAATGTTCTATTTTGTCACACTAGTTATATGTCCTTTAATTGTGTCATTAGTTATTTGTCCTTAAGTCAGTTTCCAAACCCATAAAATTTTGTAGACTAAGGGATAATCTATGCATATAGACTTCCTCTATCTAAAAGACAAAATAGAATCAATATCATCTTGAAAAAGAGTTGCCATATAGGATAATGGAGTATACTATGAACTATAACAAGCCATTTGAGACTAAATTACTAGTTGATTTTTCCTCTCCCCCTGAGCACCAACACACATTTCCTACAGTGATGTTTTCCTACACAATTTTAATTGCTACATTACTATTCAATTCTCAGATTTCATTCTGGTTTCACTAATTATTTTTTATGTCTCCTATTAAAAATTCAGTACAAAAACCACAGATGTTAATTGTTACACCTTTTCAGTCTGTTTCAATAAAGCAAGAGTTCTTTGACTCTTACATCCTTGACACGAAAATTACAAACATTGCTTTGGAAGATGTCCTTCCACTTGAGTATATTGAGGCACCGTGACTTTGCCAGAAATCTCTAAAATTCTCTCCTTACAACCTGTCAGCTGGCACCAGAATATTGTTTATTCTTTCACACTCACTTCTCCCACTGCCATAAAAATCTATAACAAATGTAAGGATTAAAACATTAATGTTTATATCTATAGACAAGAGAAACCTTAAATGAGTTTGTTGGTCCTAAATCAAGGTGTCGATATTGCACATTCTTCTCAAGACTCTAGGTAGTATCTCTTTTTCCTTTTTAATGCTTCCCTGACTTACATTTCCTCTTGTATCCCCAGAGCTAGCAATCAGCTCCATTATTGCAGGAAGACTACTGCAGAAAGATTACTGCAAAAGATAATTCTGTTAGACTATTTGGGGTCATTTAAAATTGTTCAGTTCTTCATCCAAAAATTTCAAATGTTCTGTTCTTCAAATTTGAATTATCAGCCATCACTACTTTTATCACATCTCTTTTTCTAATTCCTTGTTTCCTCTTCCATGATTAAGGATCCTGTGATGCCTTGAACCCACTGATAACCAGCACAGCATCCCAGCTTAAGATCCATAATCGTTTCTGTAACATCCCTTTGCCACCTAGCTAACACATCGACAGGTCCTGGGTAGTAGAGTGTGGGCATCTTGCTGGGTTCTGCCCATCACATTTTTCATAATGTTCACTGAATAAACTTTATGAACATGTCTGAAAATTTTTTGTACTATAAAGTTATCTCTCCCTTTCACTGTTACTAATAACTTTCATAGAGGAATGTCATTGGAATTGTATAAAATTGTCCTATTTTTTATGTTTTGTTTAGATTCAGAGTCATGTATAATTTTGTGGATTATAAAAAATGTTATTTGTAAAGGAATTACCTCAACAACAACAAACAAAACAAAACAACAACAAACCCCAATCTCTGGTTCCTGGCTCATGCATTTTTTCTGTGACAATCTTGAATCATTTCTCCAAGAAGCAACTGCTTTCCTTTTACTAGAGAATGAATAGGTGGAGATAACAGTCTCACAGCTAATTCCCTGACTCTTGGGCTCTTACAGTCTTTCTAAGGCTTAGTTGTGGGAGTATTTTGTAGATAGAACCATTGCAACAGGGATGCCCAACTCTGCATGTGGTTGGTTGTGGTTTTCTCCAGTGGTCTTAGTCTGTGTCATAGAGAAGCTGATTCAGGAAACTGGGTTTAATGGTAAATGTTTTTAGATTGTTGTTAAGGATTGTTCTGGTTTAGTGAATTAGTGGTGGCAGATTCTTTTCCAATAACCATGACTTCATTAGCACTGAGTAGGTTATCTAGGTCTCCAGTTCTAGCCATGATTTTTGTATTGTTGAGTCTTAAGTCCATTTAGAGTGCTGTTGGTCACTGACAAGGTATGTGTAGCACTGTTACTGTTAGTGTGCCATGCTGTCCCATGAGCATGGCTGCCCAAATGTGAGCTGAACAAGAATGACACCAATGGATAGGTCAAATGGGACGGGGAAAGCCCATGAGCCCTTAGCTCTATACACAAAATGATAGGTAGGCAACTTCAGAAAGCTGGGAGCTACAGAGATAGTCTTCCTCAGGGAAGAACACCCAAGCTGATTGTCCAAAACCAAATGGCCAGACCTAAAAACATACATATAAGTAACATTTGTTATATTTAGACATATATATTGTCACATATAATGACTGAACAAGTTATATTTAGAAATATATATGCATATACATATATACATGCAATAACAATTAATAAAAAGAAAACAATGCCGTGAATTTGAAGGAGAGCAGGGAAGGATATTCAGGAGGGTTTGGAGGCAGGAAATGGCAGTAAGAAAAGTAATTATATTATGTCTTAGTTAGGGTTTTACTGTTGTGAACAGACATTTAACTAGGGCTTACAGGTTCAGAGGCAGGAGCATGGCAGCATCCAGGCAGGCATGGTGCAGGAGGAACTAAGAATTCTACATCTTCACCTGAAGGCTGCTAGATGAAGACTGGCTCCAATATGTTTAGGAGAAGGGTCTTAAAGCCCATCCCCACAGTGACACACTTCCACCTACAAGGCTATGCCCACTCTAACAAGGCCACACCTCTAAATATTACCACTTCCCGGACCAAGCCTATTAAAACCACCACATATTAATAATGTTTAAATTAAAAAAAAAAAAAAAAAAGAACAGGGCACTAGATGCATCAGAATGTTGCCCTTCTTAGGCCCTCTGAGTGAGTAGGATTTTAAAGAGAAACTATGTGAGAAGGCTTTATTTACACAAACTCAGGGCTGACATTGTTACTGTCTTCATCAGGAGAATGCATGAATATTGCCATGCATTTATACAATGGAGCAATGCAAACTGGTTAGTATTAAAATAAAAGGAATGCATGCAGAGGAGATGGCCCTGTGGGTGAAGCATTAGCTATGAATCCTTGAGGACCTGAGTTCTGGTCTTCATCACTCACATAAAAGCCAAATGTGACAGCATACACACACGCACGCACACACACACACACACACACACACACACACACACACACACACACACATATATATTACACATAGCCTACCTAAAAGTTCAACCAGAAACATCTATGATTCAGCAAATTAGCTGGGTACAAAATGTACTTATTTCATTTTGAGTCAATTCAGTCCTCCCTATATATTACCCACAAATACACCGAAAAAGATCCTGAACAGAATATCAATAAAATATATTAGAATAAACCTAACCAATGTTTTGAAAGACCTCTACAATGGAAACTTAATTTATAAAGAAAATGACTGATAAGTTCACCAGCAAATGAAAAGTTATTCCGTGTTTATGGATTGGCAAAATTAGGATAATAAAATAACTATTTTACCAAAATAAAAACAAAAAAAGATTGATTTTTGAGGTGATGGGAGCTGAGTAATCCCGTTGTCTACTATTTATAAGAAACAAAAACTGGTAGTACAATTCAGCCTGTGTTGTAAGGTCTGGAAACCAGGACTGATGGTGTTAATTCAAGTTCTTTCAAACAAACAGACTAGATAGTGTGGTTCCTAGTGAGAGGTAGCTGTACTTTACTCTGTCTTCTCATTAAACTGTTAATTTCTTGTTTTGTGGGGTTTTTTTTTGTTTGTTTTTGTTTTTCTTTTTTTGTTTTTGGTTTTTCGAGACAGGGTTTCTCTGTGTATCCCTGGCTGTCCTGGAACTCACTCTGTAGACCAGGCTGGCCTGGAACTCAGAAATCTGCCTGCCTCTGCCTCCCAAGTGCTGGGATTAAAGGTGTGTGCCACCACTGCCTGGCTAAACTGTTAATTTCTTACAAAAACACTCTCATGACATACCTAGAAGTTATGCCTAATTTGGTGATTCCATTTCCTGGATACATTCACAGATTACATTTATCGTCCATGAATTTGTCATGCCGTTTGAATACTAAGATTCCACTGGATCTGGATGTTGCCGATGCCTCTCCCTCAAGAACAGCAGGGTTCATGTATCCTCTTTTCTCAAATAAAATGATTTAACATAAAAAAAAAATTATCATCAGAGGATTGTGGCAAGCCTTCGGGGCTGCTTGGCAGGAATTTGACACTGGGCCATGACAAGGAAGTAAGCTCAGGCAGGAATCTAATTTTAGGGTGCAACAGGGAAGTAAGTTCTTGTAGGAATCTAACTTTAGACTAGAAAAAGAAGTAGGCTTCAGGCAAGAATCTAATTTTGGGCCAGGACAGGGAAGTAGGTTCAGATATCTTGGTCATCCTGATAAGCCCTCAGAAACAGTGAAAGTGGGAATTATCATGGGACTTTGTTTATTGCCTTGCTTGCTCTTTGACTATTTGTGTTTATTGCCTTGCTTGTTCCTCAACCTAGAACTGACTTTAATATTTGCATGTAATTAAAATGGTATAAAAGCATATTGGTAAAAAATAAACCTGCCTCAGCCTCAGAACTGGCAGGGGTCCTGCTACAATGTTGTCTAATTGTCTTTCTTTTTAATCCTCACTCCTGCGCTGGAGAACCTGCTGACTGACTGAGCTGGCTTGGTCAGAGGATGGATGCTATAAGAATGGCAAAATTGGGCTGGTGAGATGGCTCAGCAGGTAAAAGCAGCCACTGCTCTTCCCAAGGTCCTGAGTTCAAATCCCAGCAACCACATGGTAGCCTACAACCACCTGTAATGAGATCTTACACCCTCTTCTGTTTTGTCTGAAGACAGCTACAGTATACTTATAATAATAAATAAATCTTTAAAAAGAAAAAGAATGGCAAAATCTTTTCATCTTCTTTCAGTCCCTCCCTCCATCCTTCCTTCTTTCTTTCCTTCCATCCTTCCCCCTTGTTCCTTACTTCCATACTTTCTTCTGTTCATCCATTGCCCTCCTTTCTTTTGTCTGCCTCTGTCTCTGTCTGTCTGTCTGTCTCTCTACTTCTCTCTCTCTCATTATTTTATTCTTTCTTTCTCTCTTGGTCTTACTATGTAACCCTGGCCACTTCTTACTTTTCCCTCTCTTCAATTCTGGGATTACAGTCATATGTCATTGTGTTCAGCAAGAATAGTGAACTATAACAACAAAGGTCAACTTCCTTACAAAGTGGTAGACCTTCATAGTCTCCATGAAGGGCATGCTTCTAGAATGAGGAAGAATTTGACATTTTAATATGGTTAGGCCACTGTAGTTTAATCTCAACAACTCAAACCTTTTCCTTATGGACAGGTTTCTCCTTAACCTCCTCCATTGCCTCTGATTAAGAATATAATCTAGGGCTGGTGAGATGGCTCAGTGGGTAAGAGCACTGACTGCTCTTCAGAAGGTCAAGAGTTCAAATCCCAGCAACCACATGGTGGCTCACAACCATCCATAATGAAATCTGACGCCCCCTTCTGGTGCGTCTGAAAACAGCTACAGTGTACTCATTTATAATAATAAATAAATTAAAAAAAATATATATTCTAAACCTAAATGTATGCCAGTTCTATGAGAAAGATTTAAGTAGTCATCTCACAAGACAGTTACCAAAACAGTATTCCATATGCAAAAATCATTATTTTTGGATTAAGAATAATGAAAAATTACTGTGTATTATAAATTTCTGTTCAAGAAATACATTGCACTTCTTTCCTAAATATTTCCTGACTATTGAAGGGTTTTTTGTTTTGTTTTGTTTTGTTTTTGTTTTTTTTGTTTGTTGGTTTTTTGTTTTAATGACATAGTAGGCTAGACCAGGACATGTGCTCAGCACAGTCACTATAGTCAAGTTGTGGAATTTGAAGTGGCAGACCAAGCACAAACAGTGGGCCATCTTTCTTACCTAGACTCTTTTCCCTATCACCTCTCCTCACTTGGCTAGCGTTATAACTTGCTTCAGTTTGTTATTTCAGACCAGCTAGGCAATGTCTTTCCTATGTTTGTGGAACTGTAGCAAAGCTTCCTAACTTAGACAAAGCATGCGAATCTTTAGTCTTCTTAGTGCCATAGCCTCACAACTTCTGTTTTGCTTTCCATCTTCAATTCTCATGTGTACGTATGTCTGTATATGCCTGTGTATATCTTTATATAATTGTCCAGATCTTCTCTGGCCTTTCTTTCCTGTTCCTGGCCTCTGTAATATAGGGCTCATGAGCAATAAAGACTTATAGGCTCCATTACAAGGTCTGCTGTAGAATTAATTGTCCAGGGAGCCAGTTCTAATCTTCCTCTGCCTCCTTTGGTCCCCGCCTATACTAGTTTTCTGACTAACTTTATATTCTTGGTTTCACTGCTTATGGATTATGATTTATGATTGCTTCATCATGTACAATGTTTTGAACTTGTGATCCTTTAGTATGGGGACCATATGTTGTAAATGCATTTTTAAAAGTAGCAGTTTTTCTTTGTCCCTGACTAGCTTAAAGGGCAGCTTTATTTTCACCAAGTGAGTGAGACAAAGACTGTAAGACTTTTTAATAAGCTTCAGAGCACATTACCTGATCAATTATTAACCTAATCTATTCTTCTAAGCTACTTTGGCTCCCTCCCAGCCAAAGCCCCTGAGACACCTGCATTTTAGGATTGGTCTGGCTCTCTGACTTTCAGGTGCTTCTCCATCATGTCTCCTCTCAACCCTCCTTGTGGCTGAATCCTCTCTTCCTTTCTCTCTCTCTCTCTCCCCTTCCCCTGTCTGGAAGAAATCTAGCCCTATTCTTCCTTTAACCATTGGCTGATCAGATTTTATTGACAATTCAGGGAATCATTGAGGAGCAATGTTTACACAAACATGAGAAGGGAGATTTTTAGAATAAGTATTACAATGCCATGTCCAGATTGCAAGAAGATATAGGGGCAGAGAAATTAGCATTTGAACGATACAAGGATAATCTTTACACGGTGTACAAAAGCATTATGCCTACAATTATTATGCTAACACAAACTGGTATCAGAATACTAGAATTACCCATATTGTTTGCTTTTTGTTTTGTTTTGTTTTGCTTTTTCCATAAACAACTCTTTCAAGACATGAAAACATTAAAGAAGAAAGTTTTGAAATTAAACATTATTACTTGTTAAGAGTATTTGGGGGTGAAGATCAGCTTCCTTCCTCCTCAGATCACAAAAGAGCAACATCTTCTCTAAAAGATAAAGATTATTTGCTTGGCAAATAGCTTCCAACTACAACCTGCCTAAATGTATGTGACAGATGAATAAATACTGTGTTAGTGAGATGATGTGGAACTTGGCTAGCCCTGAAATTTCATAAAGAGGACAATCACAGGGACACAGGAGGACTGTGCCTAGAGACAGGAGATATTGGCTCAGAGGCAGCATCAAAATGACAACACTTTTTCAAAGGCAGTCACTGAAAAGTCTTGATTATGTAGTTTCCAAAAGTACCATTCCTATAGGTAAAGAAGAGGTAAGCCGTAAAAACAGGAGCCATACAAACTTTCATTTGCAAATCAACACACAGTTATTGAAGTTATTGTGTCAGTCTTGGTGAACTGCACCAAGGTACAGTGGGTGCTCCATGTACCACATTGGTAAGCTTTTAAGGCTGGGAGCCGAGTGTGCCAGAGCTTAAGACAATACCATGATGCTGTGAGCAGAAAGGGTGGGTCATCCCATCTTTCTTCAGATCCATGCTGTGATGTAAACCCAGTCCGTTCAGTAACAGATTAATCAAGTATGTCAATTCTATACAGTTTCATAATCTCCTTCTTGCTTCTATTATAGGGTACAGGCAGCAGAAAACAAGGGCTATCATGACATTACATGGAATATTAGACAAAAGAAAGGGTTTCCAAAAGAAAGCTGCCCTTTAAGGTTGGTTAATATTGAAAGTATCGTTCTGAACAAAAGTTTTTCTGCCAATTACAGTTCAGGCTATGAGGTGGGGTTTTCTCTCCCAAAAGGAAGTAAAGCATCTCTGAGAAATAGAAATTAACCACTTTTACTAAAATATAATGGTGTACCTTGGTCTTGACAAAGGACACTTGATAACATATTCTGAAAGTAATCCGAAGATAAGGTGATCACTTGGGGAGGATGTAGTGGTCTCATAATAAAGGCTGAGCTCATTATGTGTCTGTTGCAGGAAGTACAGTCTGCTTTGGGTTAGATCAGTTATGCCTCTTATGATAATAATTGCCTCAAATAGTGGTATGTAATCAGACCAGAATAGTGACATTTAAAATGGTACCTGCTGAGCTCAAAGAAAGGTAACAAAAATGCAATCTAGGGAAAATGTCAGAAGAGACATCTTTTCTCCCCTAGATGGTACGATCTAATGTACATTTGGTTTTATGCTATCCATATTACTGCTACCAGTAGGGAAGATTATACTATATAGGTTTGAGAATGAGACCTATTTCACACAGGGCAGAGTTAATAGCAGGAGGGAATTGGGATTTTGATAAAATAGACTTCTTTATTGTCAAAGCCAAATAGAGTTGGTGTCTTTCTTATTTGAAATGATTGTTAATGGACTCAACAATTAAATTATTTTAGAGGATGAGTGTATAGTTCTATTTGCTGTCACCTGCTTATTACTGTTGGTATAGGAAAAGGGCACGTTAAAATGACTGGCCTGAGTTCTTTAACATCCCTGGAAAGATCTGCTATGAGTACACATACCTCTTCTTTTTGATTTTGAAGATCTTCATGAAATTTTTGTCCTTCTAATTTATTCTTTTATGAATGCCTCTACAGGCACTTTACTTACATAAAGTCTAATGTGAAATCTGATTAATAAAGTGTTCATTGAACAATATTTGTTTTTTAAAATAAAATTTATATTCTTTTTTTTTAAGGGCAGGAAGCTGGGTTCATGCAGTCCCTTCTTAAGTAACCATCATTTGAAATGCTTTCATTCTGTGGACCAACAAAGACCACAGAAGATGCTCTCTGCTGAGCACGAGTGCTGTGCAAATCATTAACAACCTGGCTTGTCTCCATTTTTTTTTTTCAGTCAACTCTCTCAAACCCATCCCCACTCTATTTCCAGTATGTTCATGTTTTCTCAGAATAGCTATGAAATCATGTAATTGGCCTCCAAATCAGCTGTGCTGACACAGCCATTGGCATAAAGTATAGAAAAACAGATCAACTTATTTCTAAGAAAACACTCTCAAACACCCAAGATCTCAAATACCCAAGACTGCTTCCAAACAGCAAGGAGACTCCCATGTGCACTTATAGCATGTTTCTTTCCGTTGTGTGGGGAAGAGCCTCCGAGAGCTGTCCTCACAGTGACTTCAAGAATGCTCACTCCCACTACTCAGCTATTAAAAACAATAAATTTATGAAATTCTTAGGGAAATGGATGGATCTGGAGAAT
>NW_022196901.1:5887961-5889935 GCF_008632895.1 Mastomys coucha
AGAATGCTCACTCCCACACTCAGGAAACACTCCATAGAGACACATTTCTGCACATGTCATGAGGTTTATCCAGTACTCAGCCAAAGTAGGTGGATCCCTGGGGGAGCTTCCAGACCCAGGACAAGTCATAAAATAAGGTGTTTTAAGGGGAAAGTGGCCAGTAGGTAGATGGGGAGGACAGAGGATTTCCACTCAGGATGAAAGGTAGAATACAGGAAATGTGATTTTTTTTTTCCTTTGAAAGTCAACCGATACAATCAATGCATACTGACCTGACTCAGGGTTAGATGTTGTAAAGGTTATGCAAGAAGACAGAGAGGCTCACAAATCAAAACAAGATACAATAATAACTCCATCAGTGATGTATATAGCAAGTTAACTCAGTTTTTATTAAAATGCTATCAGTACTTACTTCACAGTGGCTTTGGAGTGTTGAGTGGGATGAGTGCCTATTAAATCGGAGCTCACTTCATTCTCCCTGTGATTAGAGATTAGAGGAAGGGGACCATGGAGCGGAGGCACACAAAGCCTGCTCGCCACTGATTTTCTTTCTGCAGTCTCCTCTCCCCAGGTACTTCATGAGTGCTAAGGAAGCTGTAGCCCTCTCATCCTTCCAGAAGCCTAGAGCTGTCCTTCCATGTTTGCAAATTAATAAGCTGGCACCAAAAGTGTACTTGCAAGTGTTGCCAAGCTTACAGAGTTAACAGGTGGATAGACGCTGGACCCAGAAGGGATCCCAGTCTGCCAGGCAGCAGTGTCTTTATCTGGAGTTACTGTCCTCACAGTGTCTATGGAGTGTGAGCTGCCTGAGCAGGCTCCTCCATTCCCACTTTCGGGCCAGAGCTTTCCTATTATAAATTAATCCTCTCATGTTTTTTAGTCTGTAAGAGTGTTTATTTATAATCATAAATTTGCATAGTTGTGGCCTTATATGCCACAACACTTACTTACTACTTAGTTATTTGGTTTTATGTGTTTGTGCACCATATGTTCCCATGCCTACATATGTCAGAAGGCTGTGGGACAACATATGGATGCTGGGAAACAAACCCAGGTCCTCCGCAAGAGCAGTAAATGTTCTTAACAACTGAGCCATCTCTCCAGCCCTAGACTACATTTAGAAAACCTTTGCATCCTCAAGGAAAACTTAACAGAATTTTTCATGAATGAGGTTTTATTTTTCACAGAATATTGTAAAATGCCTTTTGATGTTTCAAGAGATCACTGTATATGATTTTTTTCTATTTTAGCAAGGTAGTGAGTTATATTGATTGACTTTCTTTTCTTTTCTTTTCTTTTCTTTTCTTTTCTTTTCTTTTCTTTTTTTTTTTTTTTTTTTTTTTTTTTTTTTTTTGGCTTTTTCGAGACAGGGTTTCTCTGTGTGGCCCTGGCTGTCCTGGAACTCACTCTGTAGACCAGGCTGGCCTCGAACTCAGAAATCCACCTGCCTCTGCCTCCCAAGTGCTGGGATTAAAGGCGTGTGCCACCACCGCCTGGCTTGATTGACTTTCAATGTTAATGTATTCTTGCATTTCTGGGATAAACTACATTTGGTTAAGTAGTGTGCTTTTTATATAGTGCTAGATTCTTATGTAAAAGATGAAAGGAATTGTAATGCATTATTGAATGAATAGGGTTGCTCACATCATTCCTTTGTTGTTTTAAAAATTGTCTGTTAAGATCTGTATTAATATTTCTTCTATAATTCTCAATGCTTTTTAAACTGTCAAGAAGACATTGTAAGAAACTGTAACAAGTTTGCATAGGTTCTGGAGGCCCCTGGGTCAGAGATAGGCAGTGTCTTAGAGCTTCAGAATCTGAAGCAAGCAAATACATTTCTTGGAGATGTCTTTAATAACTGCATTCAAATATTTGTCTAACCATCCAGTATCAGGCATCTTAAGGTTGGCATTTGGTGGTAACTGCTTCCAATAAGATACATTTGACATATATATATATATATATATATATATA
>NW_022196901.1:5889945-5895337 GCF_008632895.1 Mastomys coucha
ATATATATATACATATATATATATATACACATATATACATATACACACATATATTTATATATATATGAAGAACTTTTATTACAGTACGTGAATATTTTGAGTAAGAGTATCTGAGTGTTGGAACACAATCCGGTTTAATTAATAAACATTGAGGTTATTCAAGCAGGCAGGTGGTGAGGCTGCCTCTGTGCCTGTGGTCCAGCTTTAGAAATTGTCTATAGCTGCCCGGATCTAGGCTTTATATGCCACTGTGCACCCAGTTGGTACCTGGGTGTGGTCTACACTGCCTGTCAGCTCTAAAGCTTTCGCTGTTTTTCTTTGGGGGCTGTCTTGAGTGTATCCATCTCAGGAATGAGGCTAAGAGCTGTGATGGCTCATAGAGAGGTGTGCAGACCCAGAGGGTCTCATTCTTTAGCTTCTGTGGTGTTCATTTCCGAGGGTTTCTATTTATCTCGGATCTCTGGCTAGAAGGCTGCACTGACAGAGGTTTAGCTCCCTTACAGCGAGTCACATTATTTGTGGCACAGGAAAAAATGAAAGGAGAAAAACACAGTCTTTGCCCTCTCCTTGAAGAACTCTTTCTTGGTCTTGTGACTGAAGAACAGAGGTTTTTCTGAGGCCTTTGAAGCTTGCATGATGCCTACTGCATGTTCTGGGGTATGGTGGAAATGGAGAAAAAGAAAACCCAAAGCAAATCCAGATATTTCTACTGCAATTCTTGATATTCCATTTTAGGGCATGCCCTTCCCAGTCTTCTTATCAGGATGAATGTTTCTATTAGAGGTCTTCCTGCACAGACCTGCTGAGGTCCCACGATTTGGAGTGCACTAAGCTGGAAAATTGAACACTATACAGGTTTTTGAGTTTTTTATCAGTAAAGCTGGCCTTATTTGTTTTCTTTCTTTTTCATATTATATATATTTTTATTTTTCCTTTTATTAAACATGGATTCTTTTCTAATACAATGTAATCTGAATCCAGTTTCTTCAAAGTCACCAGGAAATCAATATTCATTTTTATGAGGTAATCAGAAGAATTAGCATATAGTGGGTTCACACCATTTTAAATGGAACCAGAATGTCCTTCAGTGTGTCTTAAATTGAGATATATCCTCCTTGGTGATATGATGAATTCAACATGATGCTGTAGTATAAGGGACCGTCATCCATTGGAGTTGCTGACTCAATTATTTATTAACTAAATGCTTAAGTGGGAACTATATTCTGTGTGTTAGAATATGTGTATAAATACACACGCATTTTTCTCATAGTCTGGTACAGAAGTAGATAGACCAGTAATTGTAGTACCAAATAAATGCTATAGTGGATCTTAGATTTCTTTTTTTGATAAATAATAAATAAGGAACTTTCTTTCTTGAATGCTTACCTCTCTCGAACATGTCTTTAAAATATTTCTTTTTGCTAGGTAGTTGGTGGCACACACTTTTAATCCCAACATTTGGGAGGCAGAGGCAGACAGATTTTTGTGTTTGAGGCCAGCCTGGTCTACAGAGTGAGTTCCAGGACAGCCAGGGCTATTATACAGAGAAACCCTGTCTCAAAAAACCAAAAAGAAAAAAAAAATTTTTCTCTAACATGCCTTCATTTCCTCAGTCTTCTCTATCATTTCTTATTTTATTTGTCTGTCATTGATTAACAACTTGTTGCTTAAATTGCTTAAAATAAGAAACATTAGAGCATACCTTCTATGAATCAGATGTTAAATGTTTTGGGCTTCAGGGTTCTTTTTATGGTTTTTTTGTTTTGTTTTGTTTTGTTTTGTTTTGTTTTTCAAGACAGGGTTTCTCTGTGTAGCCCTGGCTGTCCTGGAACTCGCTTTGTAGACCAGGCTGGCCCCAAACACAAAAATCTGTCTGCCTCTGCCTCCCAAATGCTGGGATTAAAGGTGTGTGCCCGGCTCTTCTTATGTTTTGACAATTTTAGATAGTTATACATTGTGTCTTAATCTGAAACATTCCCCTTCTTTTCTCCCTGTCTTCACCTCCCCCCATCCCTAAAACACATGTACCTCCCAACTGCATGTCCCTCATTTTCATAACCTATGGAGTCCAGTTAGTGCTTGCTAGACTTGCATGGGTGTGCAGTCATCCAGTGCTGCATGGGCCACCTACGAGTACTACTATCCAAGGAAAATGACTCCCTCCCTTGCAAGCCATCACCTGTTAATGGCTGCTCGGTCCCAGGTGGAGACTTGGGAGCCCCCTTCCCTCATGCTGGTATTTTAAATGAGCTTAGTCTTGTGCAGGTCATCATGTAGAGCAGCCTTGTCATGTCCTGAAGACAACTTTTCATAGCACTCACCCCAATTCTCTAGCCCTTGCATTCTTCCTGCCCCATTACTGAGTGTCCTCTGAGCCTTTGTGGAGGGGAGGTTTGGTACAGATGTTTTATCTAAGGCTGAACAATGCACAGTTGCTGGTTCTCATCACTTTGAACACTTCCTAGCCTCTGCATTAGCCACTACTCACTGTAGTAAGAAGCCCCTCTGACCAAAGATGAGAGCAGCACCAGTCTGTGAATATGAATGTAAGCATTTAGAAGGCAATTTGACCAACATGACCATTTGCTAAAGCAACACCAATAGGTTCTCACTTTAGACCTATGACTTCCTTAGCAATGGGTTTTGACCATGATAACAGGACAGGCATGAATTTGAAGCTGCAGAGCAGGTCTCCAATCCAATCAAGAGAGCAGTTGGTTAACCCTCCCATACTCCACTAAATTGTCTAGTCACTATTGTACCAGCATGCACATCTTGCCTGGTAGCACTGTAGCATGAAGGGTCTAGAGTTGCTTAAGACCACTGATTTCTCTTCTCCTCCAGCAACCTGCATAGCACCTTCTAACACAATGAAATCTCATCAGTTCCAGATTAAGTTATGTCTTGTAATGAAAGAGTGTGGTGTCTTCAACAATAGGCTCTTTTTAAAAATTTTATTTATTTATTATATGTAAGTACACTGTAGCTGTCTTCAGACACACCAGAAGAGAGCATCAGATCTCATTACAGGTGTTGTGAGCCATCACATGGTTGCCAGGATTTGAACTCATGACCTTCCGAAGAGCAATTGGTGCAGTCCCTGCTGAGCCATCTCACCAGCCCCAACAATAGGCTCTTAATACATAGTTATGGTGCACCATATGTGAGGGCCAGAGAGATGTGTCAGTAGGGAAAGGCACTTGCTGCGAAGCCTAAGATCTGAATTAAGACCCCAGTTAACACATAGTGGTAAGGACGAATTGGCTTCTGCAAGCTGTTCTCTGACCTCCGGATGTGTGACTCTTTCTCCCGTTCTCTCTGTCTCTCTGACACTCCCTGTCTCTGTCCTGCTGTCACCCTCTCTCTCTCTCTCTGTATTTACATGAAGCATTTATATTTTATTACAATATGCCTTATCTGCTTGTTTGGTTAAAACATCTTTAAACATCAGGTAAATGCATTTTTTTTTCTACTTTTGGGAGAGTGGGATATTTTGTCAGAGTAGAGTGTCTTTTATCTCTCAGAATCACTTTAGAATAATTTTTCAGTATGTAGGACTTTTCTGGAGAACTCTATGCATTCAAAATCATATAATCATACATGCATTGGTACAGAGCTAGGCAGTGTTCATCAGAATCACTGCAGGGTATTGCTGTCATGGAAAACAAATGTATTACATTTCCATTATGGACTGTGTACCACTGGGATTATCCCTAATAGGAGGCATTAGTAACTGCAATGTTTCAGCATTATATGAATTAGAACGAGAATACCAATCACAATCTTCTACTTACTAAATTTGTGCCTACTTCGGATTTTAATGGATAAGCATATCTCATCCAACAAAATGCATTAATTTTCTTTTCCATCTGACTTCATTTTTTTTTCCATTTTTCCAAAATTCTTAGTTTAACAGGACTAAATTTGGAATCCCTTCTTAAATGTATTCAGGCAGTAATAAATTTGTTGCGAAAGGTAATGAATGTAATTGTCCACATTAAGTGATGCAGGGGCATGTGGCACTTCTCCTGAGAGCCATGTGAGGAAAAGCACAGACATTTTTACCTGAGTATTTTAAGAATTCTGAGATCAACTGAAACCAAGAAAATTGTGCACAGAAAATAGAGAAGTGACAAGTTCAATTTTACTTAAATTCTGGAATAATACATTATTTTTCATAACAATTTCACTTGCTGAACAAAATTCATTCACTCATTTATTCACTTATTCTGTCTGTCTGTCTGTCTGTCTGTCTGTCTGTCTGTCTGTCTGTCTATAACTTCTACCTGCCATTTCAATACTGAGTTGAGTAGTAATTTCCTTCAGAGGTTATAGTATAATAGAGAAAATAGGAGTAAATACTAGAAATGCTCAATTTTTCTCTCCTGTGTGATTTTGAAAGTGTCTTGATATATGACCTAGGTTGGTCTTGATCTCTGAACCCTGTTCCCTCAGCTCTCTGAGTGCTGGAATTATAGGCATGCCCAACACACCCAGTACAATATCCTTTTAAACTCACATCTATTGTTATTCTAAGGCTCAACAGACAGCTCACGTTCTTCAGGGAGTCTTTCTGGCCACACGCAGAACTGTGTTTGCTGTTGTTTTTATCGTAATGTAGAGGCTCATGACATAAAACAGTGGCTTTCACACTTGAACTGGTATCAGGATTCCGTTGAGGATAGCTTGGTCCTCAACAAACAGTGATGGCTAGGTCCTAGTCTCGGTTCGATGTGGTGGGTGTAGCCCAAGAATTTTCATTTCTGCCACCTTCCCAGGTGATTCTAATGCTGCTGGTCTGGGAACCATGCCTTGAAAGCCACTGCCATAGACCAGGAAACGAGCAGGAGAGCCAGAGATACAAAGTTACGTCCTGGTTCTTCTTCCTATGAGCCTCCGACATGGAATAGTTCTTCTAGTCCTCTAATGTTCAGGTTCACCACTTTCAATAAAAGAACCATAATAACAGTTTATCCATATGGAAAGGCGGATGCAGCTGGTAAAGAGGGATAATGAGAAGGAAAGGCACAAGCTGTTTCAGGGCTATGAAACTGAAGAGAGAGAGGAAACAGAGTTGTCTGAGAAAATTAAACTGGAGCGCCAGCCTGAGCTTCGCGAGACATCCCAGGCTCTGCCTTCCAAGTCTTTCTCATGTGGCCGGAGTGCAAAGGGACACGAAAGGAAAGCCCCAATTGGAAATACAGAAAGAAAGGCTCCTCTTAAAAAGCTGGCTCCTGAGTTTTCAAAAGTCAAAAAAACAAACAACAAAAAAACAAAACAACAACAACAACGACAACAAAAACCCCTGAGATTTCACCTCACAGCAGTCAGAATGGCTAGGATAAAAAACTCAGGTGGCAGCAGATGCTGGAGAGGTTGTGGAGAAAGAGGA
>NW_022196901.1:5896480-5914878 GCF_008632895.1 Mastomys coucha
GTTTTTTGGAGGGGAAACTGGGAATGGAGAAATTTACATGTAAATAAAGAAAATATCTAAAAAAAAACCAAACAAACAAACTCCTAAGCACTCTCCCATTAAAGAGGAACCCTGTGGTTCCACATCAGAAACTGTACAAGTGAATTGAAGAGCCGAGAAATCCCAGAAAAGCCCCGGTCTTCAGTGGATACCCCACCAAGACTCCCCAAAAGGGACCCAGTGCCCACCCCAAGGAGAAAGTCTTCTCCAGTGAGGTGGAAGATTTGCCAAACCTTTCCACCACAGAAATGTACTTGTGCTGTTGGCACCAGCCTCGCCTGACACCATTACTATCACAGGAATCTTCTCCAAAGAAGGAGACTGTAGCAAGTCAAGCTAACAAGTGTGAAAGGCTTTTGGAATTTTTTTTTTGTTGTTGTTGTTTTGGTTTGGTTTTTTGAGACAGGCTTTCTCTGTATAGCTCTGGCTGTCCTGGAGCTCACTTTGTAGACCAGGCTGGCCTCGAACTCAGAAATCCGCCTGCCTCTGCCTCCCAAGTGCTGGGATTAAAGGCATGTGCCACCACCACCCACCTTTGGCATTTTTAAAAAAGTGCAGTCAATAAAGCAGAGTTCTGTCAAGAATAAGTAAGTTAACAGCCAGAGACAGACACTGTGCAGGCATTGCAAATAGATGGAATTACAGCAAAATGTGCTCAATGTATGTGTCTGCTTACAACACTGGGAGACGTGTTTGCCTGTAAATTGCTCATCACAAGAGGGCCAGACTTGGGGGGGGGGGCGCTGTAATCTCCGGCAACTTGCATACCCTCTGAAAGAAGGGTTTTCTGTGCTGTCAAAGGCATAGAACTTACACTTTGCTGCTCACAATTGTTCCTGCAGTTGATATTGTGTGAAACCTGGAAGGGTGGTCTTTGGGTGTTCTCAGGGGCCTATGGTTATTTCTCGTTGGGGATCCAGCTTGGGGTGGGGAATTTCACCTGGGCCTCCCTCCAAACATTTATCTATACCTCTCTGTCCCAGTCTGGGGGCCGGAGGACTCTGCCAAAGAACAATGGTCTTCCTTACTGCACTTCACAAGGTTCTAAGATGTGGAGAGTTCACTTGGATTGCAGTAGCCCATTGGTTGTTCATATATTTAAACAAAATAGTTTATAAACTATTTTCAAACAAACAAGCAAACAAACAAAAAAGTAGTTGTCATAAATTAGCATATTAAAACAAACAAGCAAACACAAACATATATTATAAAATACTGGATATCTTTATTCTTTTGTGACTATATGGAGAAATATTTTAGAAATGACAGTAATTAGAAAATAAGGGCTAGACAGCAGAGCTTTGTTAATACCCATCAACATAGACAAAGCCAAAGAAAACAGCCAGCATCCTCAAAGCCAGCATGTAAGCAAGCTGAATACAGAGTCACAGTAACTGTTTATCACTGAATGCTTTGCTGACCCACTTCCGTGTGCATGACTGCATCCTTAGCAAGAGGACTGAATTATGTTATTGATAACATCCAATATACAGTACATTTCTCTTACTTCACAGCATACGGAAAAGGCTAATTTAATGGTTTGTCATGGCACAAATGTTCATCTCTGGGGCAATAAAACTGAATTCCTATATGCCATACACAAAAAATTAATTAGTTAAAAGATATATATATGGTGGTAAGGATTCTAGAAAAATATCTGTGAGACAAAATATAGATATAATTCATGGATAGATTCAATAATAATAATAATAATAATAATAGTAAATGTTGTAAGGTATTTTTTAAAATAGACATTTCTGAGAAAATAGACAATAAAATGTCTATAAGATGGAAGAATCTTTGAACAATGTCTGCAGAGTCTCTTAGATTTGGAACAGATATTTATAAAGCACATAATGAACCTATTTAGAGGTTGTGACTATCACATATATAGAGCTCTTATAACTTAATAATCCCAAACAATAAAAACATAATGTACTTACACAGCTCACAAAGGAGCATATTTAAATAGTCAGAGAGCTGTGGGGTGGTGGTGGCGCACGCCTTTAATCCTAGCACTTGGGAGGCAGAGGCAGGTGGATTCCTGAGTTCAAGTCCAGCCTGGTCTACAGAGTGAGTTCCAGGACAGCCAGGGCTACACAGAGAAACCCTGTCTCGAAAAACCAAAATAAATAAATAAATTAAAAAAAAATAAATAAATTGTCAGAGAGTATATTAAAATATACTTCAATGAATTCAACATGTACAAAGTGCAAACCAATTTCACATTGTTATATAAATTATATCTCTTGGGTTGGCAACCATTGAGAATAAAAATCTTTAAAAGAATAACGGCCATTTCAAGCAAGGGTATAGAAACCAGGAGTACACTCATAAAACCTCTCATTCTCTCAAAAGCCAAGATCTCTATTCATGTCTTCCTATGAAGCCTCCTTGTGCTCCCAAGTTTAAGTGACATATAAAATTAAATAGAGGTTCCAACCTCACAGCACAATCACACACAATGATTAAGAAGCAGGAAATGTGCTTGCATTTGCAAAGAGACAGAGTAAATAACATCCAAATGTCATCAGTTCATAGAAAAAAGCAAATCCCAAGAGACAGAGTGGCAAAGGACCTTGGAGTAATGAACTTACTGCCAATTTCAGAGACGCAGTCTTTGTGTCCTTAGAAATGTCTCCTGTGAGCTCTGTTCAGTAGCTTCTGCAACTTCCAAGTGTGGTGTATAGAATGCTTCTTGTCAATGATATTTTATCACTGTGGATTGGGTTGGCTTCCCAGGTTTGACAGCTAACTTCTTGCTGGCATGAATGTGGAGACTTGGGGGTAGCTTTAGGAAATGACTCATGGACATCGATCTAGTATAGCAGTGTGACTAGGGAGCAAGGAGGTGGGAAGGAAGCCAGCCATCCCAGAAGGGCACAAAGTTTATCTTTATGATGCAACTGCAGAACCTAGATCATATGCATTTCGTCTGAGCTGAGATGGTGAGAGCCAGAGCTTTAGTGGCTAATGTCAGTGTGAGATTCCAGGAGGGACCCCCACACTCAAATCCCGGGAGCGACGACCCCACACACCACCAAGACATGGACTTGATGCAATCTGCAAGAGGCTTTTTTATTCCAGCTAGCTGGGGCTAGACTCATATCCCTCGCAGGGGTAGAGGAGTCTGGCCCCAAGCAAAAATTTTAACAGGTTTTTATACCCACACAGTTGCTAGGGGAAAGGGGGAAACTAAGGCAGGGGAATGTACGGGGTAGTCTCTGATTGGTGCTGGCTTGTGCTAGGGTTCAGAAGCAGGTTAGCCACCTGGCAATTGTTTATTACCTCATTTTTCTTTTCTCCTGCCAGGCTGCTCCGATCTCTAAGCTCTGGGAGCTGGTCTCCCATTCTTCTATGTTCTTGGAGCTAGTTTCTCATTCTTCTAAGTCCTGGGAGCTAGTCTCCCATTGAGTTCAACCAACAGCTAAGTTCCCACAGTACAGTTTGAAAACGTTAACCTCTCATCAGTTTTACTGAGACATGGGACCTGCAGTGGCTTCGTCATAGTTAGCTCTCTGTCATAGTCAGCAAAGTGGCCACCATGCCAGGGGCTGGCCTTTCCTTTGGAAAGGCTGAGTCTGCTGTTGGTATTAAGAAATGTTTGTAAGAGCGTGGATTGCTTTGTATAGGATACATTACTATTTTATGTTGGGGATGGACCAGGAGGCTGAAACATATCTGGTACTATGAACTGCCACTCAATGAGAGGGTTAGATCTCATATACACACAGCTATATATGGGCTGTCAGTGTTTTTAGTGGCTGTCACTGTTGGCCTCTCTGTATTAGACTTTTTCAACTAAAAATTCAGCACACATACCTTAGTGTACGTCTGTTGGTTTTTTATTTATCCGTCTAACATTTTGCACTCATATATATATTAATGTCATTTTGTCTCTTCAATGGATAGGAAGCAGACAGTGCTCTTAACTGAAATGAATGCCTAAAGGTTTTCCGAGATTACTGTAGATTGTTAGGGAGAACACTTAACTCCTGTTTAGCTCTTAACTTACCATGAGTGATATTGTATGTGAAATGCCAATTCTTAGTGAATTTCCTCAAAAAGAAGGAAGTATTTTCCTTATTACTGGAACTTTTGAACTAAAATCAAGCCTGAGTTGGCTTCTTGGGTGGAAAATTCAACAGTGTGTGCCTGCTGACCCTTGAAGAATTTCAAAAGCCTGGCTAATGCGTTATTGATCGTGCTTGTTGTGATTAGTTCTAGGAAGCCAGCAGCCTTCGGTGCAGGACCTGGGGCAGATCCTATCATGAGTTCCTTCTCTCTTCCACAAACCTTGTTAATCTAGGGCCATCAGGTCACAGAAAGTTTCTAATGTGCTGTAGCCTGAGGATGGTACAGACAATTGAGTTGGGGGTTCTTCCTCTAGTTGCTGTGGGTAAGGGTAAAAAACACTGATGGATTCAGTGTCCAGATGGAAGTCATGCTTGGATCTGATCAGCCAAAGGAATCAATTTCTGACCTGAAGCATGGCTGCCATCTTGCATTGCAGTTCATTTTTCAGTCTGGGGGTGGGGTGGGATGGTGGTGGTGAGGAGGGGTGTGAGGGGGGAGGGCTATGAGAGGGAAGACCCAATAGGCCAGGGCAATTTATCTGATCTACGTATCCTAGATCAGTGTTTCTCAGAGAATTACCTTCCTCTGGACATACTCCAATCTATGATTATTTATTGTAAAAGTGTTCTGGTAAACCTGCTGCTTCCAACCCGAGTCTACATACCAGAATGTGAGACCCCTCTGGGCAGCCATATCCTTCATAGCTAGGGCCTTGCAGGGCCTTACTTTCCTTGGACAGTTCAGGTTGATTCATACTCAGTCCCAAGAAACAAGAATGACAAGAGGGAATTTTTTCTTTCAGCTTATGTATTTTAAATGTGCAGTGAATTTTTATATTTTAAGTGTGGCTGACTATTTTTAGCTTATTAATCTGGCTAGAGAATCTTTTTTCCTTGAGGAGGCAAGGAAGGGGTGTATTGAAGGTAAGTAGAGTGGTATCTGAAGGTTGCCTCTGTATAAATGGATTAAGCTCATTTTAAAGATTTTTTCTTAATTACATGTTTGTGTGTGGCTTTGTGGCAGTATATGCATATGAGTGCAAGTGTCTACAGAAGCCAGATTTGTCGGATGTCTCTGAATCAAACTTAGGACTTCTGCAAAAGCAGTATACACACTTAACATTTGAACCATCTGTCCTGTGCCTGGAGTAAGTTTTTTCAAGTAGAAAAACTAGACCACAGTTAAAGCAACCCAAGCCTGAAGATGGGAAGTAAAATGTCTATACCTTCATGTGTGCTGCTTTTTCTTTTGTTTATCTGTATTGCATTTATGTGTTTGATGTTTCTTTATATGTCTATCATATTTGTGATATTTTCTTATATGTAATGTATTTTCTAGCTATGCCTTGGGAAAAGAACAAAATGTTCCTTATGAGTTGATGCCAGGAGTGTTCTACCTGGGAAAAATTCTAGCACTAATGGCTAAGATCACACAGATGCCAGAACACCATCGAAAGATGGATTATTGGCTGAGACCCATTCCCTTGCCAAGACACTATCTTAAAATTACAGATGAAAGCTAAAATGTTAGAGTTTATTGCCTCCTTTTTTAAAAAAACGATTTATTTATTATATGTAAGTACACTGTAGCTGTCTTCAGACACTCCAGAAGAGGGCATCAGATCTCGTTACGGATGGTTGTGAGCCACCATGTGGTTGCTGGGATTTGAACTAGGACCTTCAGAAGACCAGTCAGTGCTCTTAACCACTGAGCCATCTCTCCAGCCCCCTATTGCCTCCTTCTTATATGCGAAGATTTTCTATAGAAGATCTTTATGGTAAAGGATGTACCATTGGAGACTGACATGTGGGCAGGAACTTTTCATGTTTCCTTCCGAGATGGGCTTGCAGAGTCCTGGTAACTGCTGCCTTGTTGTTAGCAATAGGAGCTGTGCGACAGCTCTAGTGATCCCACCTGGTAGACTCTTGTCTATTTTTATGTTCGTTCTAGAACATAAGTCACGAAGGATCAGAAAACTCTGAAATGGACTGATTCTTCTGGCTTTACATTTTTCGACTTGGAAAAATTACTATTATTTCACTGACATATGTCCTATTTTAAAAATGATACTTATTCACTAAATGATAATTATTATTTCCCTTCAAACCAGGAAGGAGGACTACAGAATTCTTCCCATATTGTTACTATTAGCAATTTGTAAGTAACAATTTTGCCTGTTGCTGATACAACAGGACCTGAAGATCCTAGAATGTTACTTCCATAAGTGTAAGAACATTCCTTGTAATAATAACAATAGTGGAAATTTTGTAAATATAATTTTAAAAGATGAATGGTAAAGATTTAAAGATATCAATTATTTTACTTCATGGCAATGTATATATTTATTATATGAAGCTTTAAAAAAATCTAAGAACACTCAATGTTCTGTTTCAGTTTCACTAGAAAAAGGGAATAAAGAGATGAAAATTTTTAGAAATAGGAGATTGAGTTGTGGTGGTTTGAATAAGCTTGGTCCAAGGAGTGACCTTGTTAGAGTAATGTGACCTTGTTGGAAGAAGGGTGTCACTGTGGTGGAGGCTTAGAGACCCTCCTCCTAGCTGCCTGGAAGATAGTAGTCTTCTCCTGGCTGCCTTTGGAACAAAGAACTCTCAGCTCCTCTAGCTCCATGCCTGCCTGGAAGTTGCCATATTTCCTTCCTACCTTGATGATAATAGACTGAACTTCTGAACCTGTAAGCCAGCCTCAATTAAATGATGTCTTTTGTAAGAGTTGCCTTGGTCACTGGTGTCTCTTCACCACAATGAAAACCCTAACTAAGACAGGTGTATAGCCTACTCATATGTAACAAAGAGAAGTTAGTGACTGCAGCTCAAGGAAGACTCCACTTTCCCAAGAACAAGACTATTTCTTGAGTCTAGTTGTAGATAGCCCATAAAAGTTAATATAATGAGGAAGCACACATTACAGAGTAGGCAGCTGTGTCCTTTGTAAGAACAAAGTTTTATAGCAAGGCATTTTGTGCTTAATTTTGGTTCTGTACTCTATTTTAAAACTCCAAAATGGCTCTAAACTTTTTATTTAGTTGAAACAGAAACTTTAAAGGTAAATTGTGAATCTTTGGGAGGTTATGATTATAGAGCCTGATGGTAACTGGGAAATCATAGCAGTCAATAGTAAAATGATCCAGAGTTACAGCCCAGCATTTTCAAGCTTTGATCAAAACTATCCTGAGAGATGGTGGTGCAATGAAAGGGAAGGATGGGTACTGCGAGCATGGGAAAGAGAGGCTTTGGTAGGGTTACTTTACTCTCCAATCCTGAAACTGGCAGAAAACTATTTTCTAGGGTCTTCAGAAGCAAGGATTTTTTTTTTTAAATGACAATATTGAGTCTTCAGTGATGAGAATGAATTAATTTAGAGTGGAACAGACCACTGAAAAGATAAGGGACAGCCCTTATTATATTAGCTGTGATTTTTCCTGAAGGTTACCATGTCTAGTTACACATTGTCATGGAAAAAAAATAGCAACCAATAAATTAAAAAAAGAGGCAGGCCTGTGTGTTTTCCCTGTTGAATTTTATTGCTGCTTCTTCCCGCAAGACTCCTCAAAAAATGAATGATGTCATGGGGTGGTTTGTAATTTTCAGGCTTTACGTGTCCCTCTCATTTGTCTTTTTTTCCTTTTGCTCAGCCCTAGGACATCATTATTCAATGCTCCAGATGTTTACTCCTTGAATAATTATGTTATGGAGATACAAGTTCTTCTATCTGCTGCACTTCATTAAGTGGTTTCATTAAAGTATTAATTATATCAGAATGAAAAATATTTGTGAATTTTACTTATTTATATATCACCCATCTAAACTGTCCTTTAGACTAACCATCTGTGCAAGGATATGTGAAAAGGGATAAAAACCTGCATAGTATATAGCCTCTGTGAAAACACAAATGAGGAACTTTCCTTAATTTGGTTTGTGTTACTATAACAGAATATGTGAGACTTGGTCATTTCTAAAGACTAGAATTCTACTTGACCATAGCTGTAGAGGTCCAGAAGCCCAAGATTGGCCAGGAAGTTGGTGGGGGAGACTGTATCTGATGAGGGCCTTTATCACATAGCAAGAGAGATAGAATAAGACAGGGCTTATTGCCTCTATACTAGACCCACTCTTGTAACAATTAACATGATGGTAGCATTAGTGTACTCATGAGGACTACTCAGGACCTACTGGGCAGACTCTGTTTGGACATGACTTTTGTTTGAGTCTCCTTTATGGGTAGTGATCAGCCTGTCAGATAAAGCTGTATCTATCTTGTGTCTACGGAATTGTATCTCAGATGTAAACCCACGATGTGGGGTGGAGCTTTGAGGCTCAGGGCTCTAAGATCAGCTAGCCAAGTGTTAAGTTCTAACTTTACCACTTACTGGCTGTGTAAACTCTAAACATCAGTTTTTACATTTGTATTGCTTGAAGAGATTTAACGAGGAGTGAATTAAATCCTATCTGTAAAGGCTTAGCTAAGGCTACTTATTGTTAACCTCAGAGATAGAAGGTCGAAGTGAAAATGCAGGCTGCTTCCATTTTTCTCAAAGACTGGATATGAGGAATAAAGACTAGATGAAGAAATGATTAGGCAATGGTATGGGAACACCTCCTAGATTTCCCAGAATCCCAAGGTACATGTGCCTTGGGCTGCTCCTTCATTTCCTTCTTTTCCAGAACTCAACTGTAAGAAGGGGGTGTTTAGGAAAGTACACAATCTAGCCTATCAGATATTTATTTCTAGGTAAGTATAGAATTTAATCTAGTCAAAAGGAAGCCAGAAACTGTAGAGTAATCCTAATCCTTTCTGAGTCCGAGGTAGAGATTCTGGAAATTAATTGTGTTTGAATTTCTAAAGGATAATAGAGTAAAGCAAATAGAAAACTTACGAAATAAAGGTGGATTGAATTGTGTCTGCCACTCCAGTAGTTTCAACCTCCAGTAATTGGGAGTGTGACTTTAATTGAAAATCAAGTTATGGCAGATGCAACTATAGAAAAATGAGTGTTTAGATGAGTGTTATGTAAACATCATAGATGATATGTAAACAAACTTAAACTGTGTAGCCTGACACACAGCTAAGCTTATTATAGCAATTGCTGCAAGCCACAAACTAAATGAAATGTTACCATATTAAATATTCCAGTGCCAGGCAGTGGTGACATACGCCTTTAATCCCAGCACTTGGGAGGCAGAGGCAGGTGGATTTCTGAGTTCAAGGCCAGTCTGGTCTACAGAGTAAATTCCAGGACAGCCAGAACTACACAGAGAAACCCTATCTCAAAAAACAAACAAAACAAAACAAAATTCCAGGCTGTTACAGCATTATGGCATGTACTTGTGCATTAAAGCATAGACAAAGTGAATTCAAATACTAATTGGTCGTAGTTGTCATTATATTCTTGTGGAACTTGTGTCACATTTTCTGTTCACAAAGTACCTGACTGCTAAGGTGGGATAATATTCCAGCATGAACCTCTAATGGTAATTTTAACTCTCTGACTCATATGGATCTTTTAATCTAATGTAATTGGTATATCCGTAAAAAAGGAGAAATGGAGAGAAACACACTTGGGGACAATGTATGCAAATGTGAACAGAGACATTGGAGTCATAAAATCATAATAAGTCATGAAGCCATAAGAAGCCAACCACTTCCAGCAAACCATCAGAGCTAGGGAAGGCGTCAGACACTTTTCCAGCCCAGCTCTCAGAATGAACTGAATCCTGACATTTAGGGCTGACTTTTAATCTCCAGTCTGTGAGTCAGGAAGTTTCTGTCATTTAAGTTATCTAGTGTATCGTACTTTCGGGTATACAAGAAGGCATTTGCTTAGAAATAAAATGTAAAGAACACACACACACACACACACACACACACACACACACACACCCCTAACTCACCAATACAAATAATATTCTAGGCAATGTTAAAGGAGCCAAAATGAATGTAAAACTTTGTACTAAACAAAATATCAAAATTTTAAATAAAGACAAGAGTAACTGGTTTTATGCATAATGCAAAAGTAATGACCATTACTTTTTAATTTAATTACTGTCTTAATTTTAAACTTTTCATATTTTGTTAAAGAATATTTTCATTTTTATTGAAAGAATTAAGATACTCTGATTTGTCTTGATCACTGAGAATTTTCTCACTCTTACATGCTTAAGATGAGTACGTGATTTGCCTAACCCTGGATGTTATCCTGATTCAACACTATGTGCAGAGGCTGTGACCCTGTTTCCAGCACTGAGCTGAAACCTGTATGATCCCAACACTCATCTGTTTGCTGCTGGCCCAATAAAGCGAAGGAAGGGTATATGGTCAAGCATTTCTCCTTTTATGTTACCTCAGAACCAAAGATTAACAAGAGACAACATATATATACTAAGATTTTTTTTTTGCTATTATTCTTTCTTTAGTTCCCCCTAATACTATCCCCCTAATATTTCTGGCTTATACCCTCTTAACACCTATCAACTCTACAATGTCTCTCTTGGAATCCACATTGTGGTGTTTTGTCAGCCTAGTTACTTTCCTGACTTCATAACTAAAAATGTCTTTACTTTCTTTCTGTAGATTAAATTCATTGAGATAGAGAATTGTATCTTAGTAGCCATGGAGAGATTTTGTTAGTAACTTCCCCATTCTGATAACTACCCTTGTTCAATATTGCAAAGTATGTATTCTAGAGACTTTATATTTCTTCTAAAAATATAGTTTCAAAAAATTTGCTTATTTTATATATTGACAAAACTCATAAAAATTGCAGACATAGTGGTGTACACTTAAAATTCCTAGAACTGGAGAGATGTGAATAGACAGATTCCAGAGACCACTGGATAGCCAGCCCAGCATAGTCAGTGAGTTTCAGGACCCTGTCTTAAAAAAGAGATGGAGAGCAATTGAAAAATACACTTGAACACCAGCAGTAACTGGGACTAGCAGGACCCAGGCACCCAGCAACTCCATCCAACCAGGGGCATGGGTTCCTTCTGGTCTGGGCCAGTGCCCTGAGCAGAACATGGGCTTGAATTCCACAGCCAGTCCCACAAGACCCAGAGGAAGCACCACTCCCAAGTGCTCCTAACACACCCAGGATCATAGGATCAGAGGTGAGAAGGATACAACATCTGCCCTAACACATCAGGAGTAACTGGGACCATCAGGACCCATGCACCCAGGAACTCCACCTGACCAGTGGCACAGGTTTCTTCCAGTCTGAGCCGGTGCCCTGGGCAGACCTTGAGCGCTAACGCTGCAGCTAGTCCCACAACTAGAAAAAGCCACACTCCCAGGTCCACAGGATGAGAGGATGCCAGGATCCCAGGAGCTTGATCACAGCAGTATCTCAGAGTCCCAGAGATAGCTTGACTCCCAGAAGCTCTGACACACCCAAGATCTCAGTATCACAGAGACAGCTGAATTCTGAGGAGATCTGACACAACCAAGATCACCCGAAGTCACATATATGACTCCAGTCACATATATGGAGGGCAGGTAGCAATAGAGATAATCAGATGGCAGAAGGCGAGCGTAAGAACATAAGCAACAGAAACCAAGGTTACTTGGAATTATCAGAACCCAATTCTCCCAACAGAGCAAATCCTGGATACACCATCACAATGAAAAAGCAAGATTCAGATATAAAATCACTTCTCATGATGATGATACAGGACTTTAAGAAGGACATAAATAACCTTAAAGAAATACAGGAGAACACTGGTAAACAGCTAGAAGCTCTTAAAGAGGAAACACAAAATAGTAGAGGATTGCAATTTGATCATCAATAGGAGGAGAGGAGCTTGGCCCTGTGAAAGTTCTGTGCCCCAGTGTAGGGGAATGCCAGGGCCAATAAGTGGGAGAGGGTGGGGTGGCAGGCATGGGGAGGGGGGAGGCAACAGGGGTTTGTTTTTGTTGTTTTTGTTTGTTTCTTTGTTTTTTGGAGGGGAAACTGGGAATGGAGAAATTTACATGTAAATAAAGAAAATATCTAATAAAAAAAAAAAAAGAGGAAACACAAAAATCCCTTAAAGAACTACAGGAAAACAAAGTCAAGCATGTGAAAGAAATGAACAAAATCATCCAGGATCTAAAACTGGAACTAGAAACAATAAAGAAATCACAAAGGGAGACAACCCTGGAGTTAGGAAACCTAGGAAAGAGATCAGAAGTCACAGATGCAAGCAAGCATCACTAAGAGAATACAAGAGATAGAAGAGAGAATCTCAGGGGCAGAAGATACCATAGAAAACATTGACACAACAGTCAAAGAAAATACAAAAACCAAAAAATTCCTAACCCAAAACATCCAGGAAATCCAGGACACAATCCGAAGGCCAAACCTAAGGTATACCTAATAGGTATAGAAGAGAGAGAAGATTCCCAACTCAAAGGGCCAGTAAATATCTTCAAAAACATTATAGAAGAAAACTTCCCTAACCTAAAGAAAGAGATGTCCATGAATACAGAGGAAGCCTACAGAACTCTAAATAGACTGAACAAGAAAAGAAATTCCTCCAGTCACATAATAATCAAAACACCAAATGCACAAAACAAAGAAAGAATTTTAAAAGTAAGGGAAAAAGGTCAAGTAACATACAAAGGAAGACCTATCAGAATTATACCAGACTTCTCACCACAGACTATGAAAGCTAGAAGATCCTGGGCAGATGTCATACAGACCATACAAGAACACAAATGCCAGCCCAGGCTAATATACCCAGCAAAACTGTCAATTACCATAGATGGAGAAACCAAGATATTCCACGACAAAACCAAATTTATACAATATCTTTCCACAAATCCAGCCCTACAAAGGATAATAGATGGAAAACACCAACACAAGGAGTGAAATTACACCCTAGAAAAAGCAAGAAAGCAATCTTTTGACAAACCCAAAAGAAGATAGCCACACATACATAATTCCATCTCTAACAACAAAAATAACAGGAAGTAACAATCACTTTTCCTTAATATCTCTTAACTTCAATGGACTCAATTTCCTCAAAAAGACATAGACTAACAGACTGGATTCATAAACAGGACCCAGCATTTTGCTGCATACAGGAAACACCTCAGTGACAAAGGTAGGCATTACCTCAGAGTAAAAGGTTGGAAAACAATTTTCCAATTAAATGGTCCCAAGAAACAAGCTGGAGGAGCCATTCTAATGTCAAATAAAATCAACTCTCAACCAAAAGTTATAAAAAAAAAAAAAGAAAAGAAAAGAAAGAAAGAAAGATAAAGAAGGACACGTCATACTGGTCAAAGGAAAAATTTACCAAGATGAACTCTCAATTCTGAACATCTATGCTCCAAATACAAGGGCACCCACATTCATAAAAGAAGCTTTACTAAAACTCAAAGCACACATTGTACCCCACACAATAATAGTGGGAAACTTTAACACCACACTTTTAGCAATGGACAGATCATGGAAACAGAAACTAAATGGAGACACAGTGAAACTCACAGAAGTTATGAAACAAATGGATCTAACAGATATTTATAGAACATTTCGTCCTAAGGCAAAATAATATACCTTCTTCTCAGCACCTCACGGTACCTTCTCCAAAATTGACCATATACTAGGTCACAAAACAGATACAAGATGATTGAAATAATCCCATACACCCTATCAGATCACCAAAGACTAAGGACTAACCAACAAAAACAACGGAAAGCCCACATACACATGGAAGCTGAACAATGCTCTACTCAATGGTATGTTGGTCAAGGAAGAAATAAAGAAAGAAATTAAAGACTTTTTAAAATTTAATGAAAATGAAGGTACAAAATACCAAAACTTATGGGAGACAATGAAAGCAGTGGTAGGAGGAACATTCATAGCTCTAAGTGCTTCCAAAATGAAACTGCAGAGAGCTTACACTAGCAGCTTGACAGCACACTTGAAAGTTCTAGAACAAAAAGAAGCAAATACACCCAAGAGGAGTAGACCGCAGGAAATAACCAAACCAAATAGAAACAAAAAGAACTATAGAAAGAATCAACCAAACCAGGAGCTGGTTCTTTGAGAAAAATCAACAAGATAGATAAACCCTTAGGCAGACTAACCAGAGGGCGCAGAGACAGTATCCAAATTAATAAAATCAGAAATGAAGAGGGGACATAACAATGAAGTATATCTTAAAATAACTATTCTGTTTATTGAATGTCAACAGTTGAAAATATTAAAATCATGTTCTATAAACATCATGGAAAAATTCTCACTGTGCTTGAAATTAGCATTTTCTTAATGTTTAACTTCAAAGAGTTTTTGTCATTTTGAAATTTTTAAAATGTACTTATTGATAAAATAATTTCTCTCCTAGAAACACTGATAATCTTTTTTAAGTAAACTGATTGCTAGACAATGTACACAGATATATAATGCATTTTAAATACTCTCTCACTGTGTCAGGTGGTATTGTATAAGGGCTTTTGAATATAGTTCTTAATGATTCATTTTTAACATTTTATACTCTTTTACTATGTTTAACTCCCAAAGAGTATTTTATATGTTTTGGAAAAATTTAGTATTCAACATTAGATATAGGATCCTCAGTTATAGATAGTATTAAATATTCATTAATGATATTTTTAGGGTATAAAAGGATATGAATATAAAAATTGAGCAAATATTTTTGTATTATTTGATTCTCAAAATACTTAATATCATTAATATGTTTGATTATGAAATGCATTTAAATAATAAAAAAATTAAGAAAAAAGAAAAAAAAAGAAAAATACACTTAATGTTGACCTATAGCATCCATCCACATCTTCACAGGTTTACACGTACACCTATACAAATATATGCACATACACGCTGTATACATACATACACACATATACAAAATTAAAAAAAGAAAGAGATCACTCAGAGCCACCCTAGCTGTTGCTATTTTTCTAATCTTATATTATTGAGAGCATGAAGGTCCTCGTACCCAAAGATCTCCAGGGGAATCAGGCATGTTCATCACACAGGATGTTTCTGCAAAGGAGGAAATATCTGTTCTTCCATCCAGAAGGCTGGGCATTGGAGGTGATTAACAGCCTCGTGGTCATTTGTGTTCTCTGTTGGGCCAGGCCATATCAAGCTTCCACAACTAGGACCAGAGGCAGATAATAGACTAAAGGACATCTATGCTATCTGCATGACTGAGACCAGGCCAGATCCTTCCTTAGGCCCTTCAGGATAATATAGGTAGTCTGTTTCAAGAACAGATCTTCTAGGAAGAAATAATACATACTTTGGGTTGAGTTTCAATGAATGTACTTTTGCCTCCTTGTGTACTAGGGATTGTATTACACCAGGAAAGTTTTTTTTTCCCCCTCCAAATTGTACTGTGTTTTAAAATGCTGGCAAATAAACCACCTGGCATCAGACTCCTGAAATTTGGTCCGGCCTTAGTCAGGCTGAACCAACTTTTTATTCTCACCTCTTTGTGGATCATTTCTCTTCCTGCCATGATACCTGCAGGGATCCCCTCATTATCCCATAGTCTTGTCTCTATGGAAACCTTCTACCCCAAATGGGCTGATATATCATGTGTAGACTCTGGTTTCTGTAATAATAGTGTCTCCTGAATTCCCTTTCCAAATCCCAGCCATCTTTGGGACATTTCCAGGAAAGCATTTCTGGAGCACATGGTTTGCAGAGTCTCTCTGTCTTTTGAAAACTCCTGTGTTATCCAACCCAAATATTTTCTCCTTAGGTGTATCCTGACTTGTTATGGAACTTTGTAGACTTAATCCATGGATTTCAGAGTTCCAAAGCTGGAAGAGACTCAAGATATCTGCCATTCAGTATGTTGTCCATCATTGGAAAATCTCTGACACATATCTTTGCATTACTGAAGTAATTAGTACATATTTGTTGAAATAGATTATGAGCTTCCTCCTAGAACAACTGAGACAAAATAAAACCCTACTGTTTAAAAATCTATGTACTCTGACAAAGCCTTTTCTTTTCCATCAAATATTTTAAGTTACTTGAATCACTTTCTGATATGATCTCTGGGTCATAATTTCAACATTCTGTCTCTTTTAAAAGTAACATTCTCCATTCTGTATCACACTGTCAGAGTCACCTTATCTTTCCACATGTAAGTTTGCAATGTTAAAGTAGTTCTCAAACCTGGATGTATATTAAACTCACCTGGGAAGTGTTCTAAAAACTAATGTGGCAGCCGGGTGGTGGTGGCACATGCATTTAATCCCAGCACTTGGGATTATGAATATATATATATATATATATTCTTTTCTCTTTTTATACTTCCTATGTGTATATGTTATGGCTTCCAGTTTAGTGTTTTTATGAGAATGGATGGATCTCTGTTCCTTATGCCTTCTCTTGGTCTTGGGCTCTTTTCCTTCTGTTTGTTTCCCTTTGTCCAATTCAGATGTGGTAGTTTTTGTTTTATCTTATTTTACTTTAATTATCCCTTAGAATTACATTTGCTTTCTAATGAGAGACAAAGAGGAAGGGAGGGGAGGAGGGAAAGGACTGGAAGTAGAACCATAATCAAGATAAAGTGTATAAGAAAAGAATCTACAGCCAGGCAGTGGTGGCATATGCTTTTAATCCCAGCACTTGGGAGGCAGGGGCAGGCAGATTTCTGAGTTCGAGGCCAACCTGGTCTACAGAGTGAGTTCCAGGACAGCCAGTGCTACACAGAGAAACCCTGTCTCGAAAAAACAAACAAACAAACAAACAAACAAAAACAAAAAGAGAAGAGTCTACAATAAAAAAAATCAAATGGTTGTACAGTACCACCCCATATGTGGGTTATTAAAATTTGCAGCATCATGAATAGGCTTTACATTTAAGAAGAACCTCATCCACTTTTTTCCTTCTGTCTACAGAGTGAGTTCTTACTCCTGTCTCCCTCTACTTGCAGGCAGAAGACAGACCGTTTGACCTCTTCTCAAGCAGAGCCAACAGAACTTGGGGAAAAATATATTCAGTAACATTTGCAAGAAATAAGTTAGGAGGTTCCTTTTCAGAATTATGGAAGCAAGGAAGATGGCAACACCAGTGCAGCAGCGGGTGAAGAGGAAGGCGGGTCAAATTGTTTGAGAGAAGGGAGTGAACACAAGAAGGCAGAACCCGTCCTTGGCCTCATTTACAAAGCACCAGGTTGGGAGCCAACTCTCTCTCTCTCTCTTTTAATTAGATATTTTCTTTATTTACATGTCATATGATATCTTCTTTCTCAGTTTCTGCTCTGGGGAAAAAAAGTACAATAAAAATAAAAATAAAACAAAAACCAAACCAAACCAAACCAAGCCAAACCAAAAACCTGTTCCATCTCTCCTCCTCCTGCTCACCAACCCACCCTCTCCCGCTTACTGACCCTAGCATTCCCCTACACTGGGGCACAGAACCTTCACAGGACCAAGGACCTCTCCTCCCATTGATGACCAACTATGCCATCCTCTGCTACATAAGCTGCAGGAGCCATGAGTCCTACTATGTGTACTCTTTGGTTGGTGGTTTAGTCCCTAGGAGCTCTGAGGGTACTAGTTAGTTCATATTGTTGTTCATCCTAAGGGGCTGCAAACCCTTCAGCTCCTTGGGTCCTTTCTCTAGCTCCTTCATTGGGGACCCAGTGCTCAGTGCAATGGATGGCTGTGAGCCTCTACTTCTGTATTAGTCAGGTACTGTCAGAGTCTCTCAGGAGACAGCTATATCAGGCTCCTGTCAGCCTGCACTTGCTGATATACACAATAGTGTTTGGATTTGATGATTGAATATGGAAAGGATTCCCAGGTGGAACAGTCTCTGGATTGTCCTTCCTTCAGTCTCTGCTCCATAGTTAGTCTCTGCAACTCCTTCCATGGGTATTTTGTTTCCCCTTTTAAGAAGGAACAAAGTATCCATACTTTGGTCTTCCTTCTTCTTGAGTTTCTTGTGGTTTGTGGATTGTACTTTGTGTATTCCGATCTTCTGGGCTAATATCCACTTATCAGACAGTGCATACCATGTGTGCTCTTTTGTGATTGGGCTACCTCACTCAGGATGATATTCTCCAGATCCATCTATTTCCCTAAGAATTTCATAAACTCATTGTTTTTAATAGCTGAGTAGTACTCCATTGTGTAGATGTACTACATTTTTCTGTATTCATTCCTCTGCTGAGGGACATCTGGGTTGTTTCCAGCTTCTGGCTATTATAAATAAAGCTACTATGAACATAGTGGAGCAATTCTCTTAAAAGCAAGGAAAAGACCTGGCAGTGGTGGCGCATGCCTTTAATCCCAGCACT
>NW_022196901.1:5914888-5915735 GCF_008632895.1 Mastomys coucha
AAGTAGGGAAAAAGTAGGTGGGACGGAGGGAGGGAACAAGAGGGGAGGAAGGGGGCACTGTAGCTTCAGCTAGCCCTATGATCCCCATACTTACTTTGATGAATGAGTTTTACACAAACAATTGAATTTTTAAAAATTGTTAGAGAACAGACATAATGAGAAGATCCAGGGAAGGCCCCTGAAAACAGCAGGGAAGAACAGTAGGGTCACCACATCACCCCCTCCCCCAGCAGCTTAATATGGGTTTATTTCACATGTACATGTTGACAAGTTTGCATCATCTAGAAGAGTTGAAGAGTTTAGTTTAAACCAACTTTTCTTGGGTTTCTGGCATTTGTAATCAGGAAGATTGCTATCTATATAACTTGAGAAAATAATGTTTTTTATTTTCACTATTAAATGTCTGATTTCCAAGAAACTGAAGACCTGAAGAAATAATTTCATTTCCCTGGCAAAACCACAGGTGATGGACTCAGGGCATTATTAAAATAAGAACGTGAACCATGATTTTGGCACTGGAACTAATGAAGGAAGTTAGTATTTACACAATTATAAAGCTCAGATGGAGGGTCAAACCTTCCTGTTTTCCCTTTGGAAGATGTGCCTCTAGAAAGAGAATGCATTGACCATACTGAGTTTAGGAATTCTTGGACGATGACAGTTACTTTTATTAAATAACAGAAAGTTGTTATTTGTTTTTAATGCCTCAGTCTCTTGAACTAATTAATGTATGGTGTCTTTGGGAGATGTCTCTACTCTCTGAATGCTGGCCAGGAGGCACAGGACCAGAATTACAGTTGGGGCAAATTTATCAGTGGGAGTTATCTAGTGCTTTTTTTTTTTTTTT
>NW_022196901.1:5915745-5925602 GCF_008632895.1 Mastomys coucha
CTCGAACTCAGAAATCCACCTGCCTCTGCCTCCCAAGTGCTGGGATTAAAGGTGTATGCAACCACTGCCCAGCTATCTAGTGCTTTTTTGACCTAGTAGCAACACAAATTCATTGCTAAGTATCTGAATACATTACAAAGTCTATGGCCACAAAGTTGTATTTTGCCCCAGATGTTTTTCAGATATTTTATAAGCATAACACATCATAACTCATACTTTTACTGAAGAAATTATAAATCATCTTTTGGGTTTTTGTTCATTAGAAACATTTACTATATATCTTAATTATACAAATCAAAAGTATTTGCTACAAAAGAGAATTAAAAAAAAAACCAATGGAGACATTAACCATAATTTTTTTTTTTGTTTGTTTCTTGAGACATTTTATATATTCTGTTGCTTAGGGTGAAATAATAAATTTTTTTTTTCTTTTCAAAATCAACAGGTAACTCAATAGCTGGGCGCAGTAACTAGCATCCTAATTTTGTAAGCTATACTAAAAATAACTCCTGTGGTGGCAAATCCTGGCGGATCTGCCATCTAAACTGGGAGCCTCTTGTTACATTTTGACCTCCACCTGTCTCTAGTCTACCAGCAAGACCTTTTCCAGCCTCTCCTCGTCCCCTCCCGACCCGGAGGTCCCGCCTACTCCTTGCCCAGTGATTGGTTCCTAGAAATCTTTATTCAATAGGACAGGAAGTCACCTGAGTACATGATTCACTCCAACTCCCAGGCAACCCCTCTTGGGGAAGTGGAATTAGCATCAAAATATAAACAGCAACAGAGCTATCCACAACACTCCCCCCTTTCTGTCTAATTAAAAGGCTCTTTTATCTCAGTTATAAATTGAGCACAACTATTACCATTCTGTAATTTATAAAGTATAAAATACACTTAACACCCAGTCCTCACTTTTTTTTTCAATTACATAGAACACTCTGTTATCTATCCTAACTTTAAAAGGCTTATAAATCCATATCTGTTATGTCGTTGTTTTAGCTTATATACTATCTGAAAACTATCCTTTTAAATATATTCTGTTAATGCTAAATAGCCTGGGTTAGCTATGAGACTATAAGTAGAAATCCAAGAGAGACCAATACTATCTGAAAATATAGAAAGCCTAACATAGTTTCCAGAACTGAGAATTGGAGAGACAGCTGCCTACCTATACAGCCCCAGTGAGTCAGGAAGTTGGAGCATCAGTCTCCAGCCTTCTGGCCCAGGATATTCTAACAGATCTTGAAAAACAGAAATTATTAAGGACTAGCTTATTCTGTCTTGGCAGAACTAAGCCGCCCTAACTTGTAACTTGTGTCCTCTTAAGAATGGTACAGGTCTCTAAGAGAAATAGGCAATTTCTGCCCAGTGGCCACCTAGCCACAATGTACCACCTCACCTGGAGGTAAGATGCTCAGCTGCTTTTTTAAATCCACGAATGGGGAGCTGTTAGGAGCAGATTATGTCTCAACAACAAGTGAGCAAATAACATTAAATGTCACATTCTGTGGATTTCTGACATTTTTGAAAACTATCTATATAAAGTACTCTGGACTGTTGTCCATTAACTATTCTCAGCTGTTTCTAATTAAAATATCTTAAAAACACCCTAATAGTAAACTCAGAATCATGAATTTGCTATCTGGCCCTTAACTCACAGGCTTAACCATCTCACATCAGTTTGTAATGGCATTTATAGAAGGACTTGGTCCAAGCCTTGTACTTTTAAAAATTTTGTGTCAATAGGAGAAATTTATACCAGTGAAAACTTTGATTCTGCATCAAAATAAATTCTGTACTAAAATAAGAAATTATGACTTCAACTTAGTAACTGTTGTAAAGATTTCTACCAAATGAGATTACACAATCAATTTTAGCTATTTCCTTCCTGTTCAAATTATGACCATTTCAAAATTTCCCAGAAAGATAATTTAGAATTACCACATCTAGACCCCCAGGTCCAGAGAACCGGGGAGATGACTTCATAACTACTTCTAGCTGAATATGGGTGTTGAGATATCTTTTAAGGTGGTGGTAGGGGAAGCGTAGGGAAAATGGTGAAGTTGGTTGGCCTTAAGACGGCCACACCAATGTTTGTTTTAGTCTCTGATGTCTGTGTTCTGACTGGATCTGGCAGAAAGTCCCTGAGATCAGGAGTTCAAGCAGGTTAGTTCAGCATGTCTGATGATGAGACTCACCAAGGCTGTATAGTTTGTAATATACAGATCTCAAAATGAAATTTTAGTATCATCAAGATAACTCTTTTGTATGATTTTCTGGAATCTAGTTCTCAGGGGGTCTCCCTTCATCATATCTGATCCATATAATTCTGTAAGGTGTATAGATGCTAATCACCTTTTCTAAGAACACAAAGACAAAACTTTCTCCTAAAATAGCATGTCCTTGAGCCAGTAACCAGAAAAACCTTTAGCTTGACCTCTCTCCCAGAGAAATAATATAATCACAAAACTCAAAATCACAACACTTATTTTGAAAATTCAAACAATCCAAAACAAATGAAGTAAACTAAAATACCATATGAGCCTATTCTTAGGCTTTTTTCTATTCCATCATGCCAGGAAATTAACCCAAAATTCCCATGAAGCCCACAGTCAAAGAATATAAGTTTCCTGTAGACTTTAATGTACCATCTATCCGTTATGCTCTCTACCTGGAACCACAGACTTCCATCAATACCTGTTCATAGCAGGCAATTATCAGTGTTCTCTACTTGGAGTCAGTGACTAATTTTCCCTATCTTAGTTCTGAACTGTGGGTGAAATTACCCACATGATTTGGACAAAACCTCTATATAATTTTTTTTTTTCGAGACAGGGTTTCTCTGTATAGCCCTGGCTGTCCTGGAACTCACTCTGTAGACCAGGCTGGCCTCACACTCAGAAATCTGCCTGCCTCTACCTCCCAATTGCTGGGATTAAAGGCATGCGCCTCCACTGCCCTGCCCTCTATATAAATTTATCCTAAAAGCAAGTAATCCCAATTTTATAAATTTACAATTCAATCAATATTTGCCCCAAGAAGTATGTAGCTTCCATTCTCTGGCTATCTGACTCAGAGCAGCCCTCTTGTGCCTTTTCACAGCAGAAGAACTCTCTTTGTTTGTTTCAAGGTTCCTGAGCTTGAGTCACGTGACTTGACTCCACTCCACTCACCAAACCTCCACATTTCTTTTCTTTTTTCTTTTCTCTCTCTCTCTCTCTCTCTCTCTCTCTCTCTCTCTCTCTCTCTCTCTCTCTCCCTCCCTCCCTCCCTCCCTCCCCCCTCTCTCTTTCTCTTTTCTTTCATTCTGTTTGTTTGTTTGTTTGTTTGAGACAGGGTTTCTCTGGGTAGCCCTGGCTGTCCTGGAACTCACTCTGTAGAGCAGGCTGGCCTCTAACTCAGAAATCCACCTGCCTCTGCCTCCCAAGTGCTGGGATTAAAGGCATGTGCCACCACAGCCTGGCCCAAATTTCTAACTAAATTTCTAACTATAGGCTAAGAATCTTAAATTTCTAGTGGATTCTTGCCTGCCATGTTGGACGTCCTCTGTAGTGTGAAATATTAAAAAAGCAATCCACACTATGCTGGCAAGCACTGGGGGACTCATCTCATGGAGACTCTCTGACCTGGAGTTTCAGTGTCTCTCCACCCAGCTTGCTAAGTTCCCACTGGTGGGTCATTCCCACGCCAGCCCCATACTTTCAAATTCCCACGGTCTTAGGGGTGCACTTCTTGCAAACCCACGCTTTGCTGCGGTACTTTTCTCTCTGGAACCCAGTTGAGTTGCCACATGAAGGAAAACACCACATAAACTTAGTTCAGAATTAACAGGTAACTCAACCGTTGGGCACAGCAATTAGCATCCTAATTTTGTAAGCTATACTAAATAGAACCCCTTTGGAATGAATCCTGGTGGATCTGCCATCTAAACCGGGGGCCTCTTGTTAGCTGCCTTTTGACCTTCACCTGTCTCCAGTCCACTAGCAAGACCTTTTTCTGAATTTTTTAAAAAATTATTTATTTATATGAGTACACTGTAGCTGTCTTCAGACACACTAGAAGAGAGCATTGGATCCCATTACAGATGGTTGTGAGCCACCACGTGTTCGCTGGGAATTGAACTCAGGACCTCTGAAAGAGTGGTTACTGCTCTTAACCACTGAGCCATCTCTCCAGCCTCTGAAATTATTTTTTTATTGAAAGAGTTTTTAGTTTTATGGTCAGTGCAAAGCAACTATAGTTTCCATTTCTATCACTGTTGTTTGTTTTGAATGGAGACATAAACTATGTTCTCTTCTGTGTGTGAGTAGCTTGCTAGTCTTCAACTTTGTTCAGTAAATATGTAGTATGCTTTACAAGCTCATGTTCGCACATGGCTAGGTTGCATTCCAATGTATTACTATAGATGCAGCATCTTCTGATCAATGTGGCTGGTTTTATAATTTTGGCTCTTGTGGAAAAAGCTTCTTTGTACATTCTTTGAAAGTCGTTTTGTAGGCATAAGATTGGATTTCATTTGCATGATTTCCCAGGAGAGGAATTGCTGTGCTGTAGTGCAAATGTTCATAAGAAACTGTCAGTTTTCTTTGTGGTTGTACTAGCTTACTTCTTGTAGCACAGTCTGAATGGTCCTGTTCATATTGTCATTTTAGCAGGAGTAAATGTTCACTGACATTTTCTCATGGGAGATCACTTGATAATTCAGCATGCGTATATCCTATATAACGATCAAACCAGGTACTTAGTATTTCCATCTCCCTGCCCCTTCATTGTGACTGAAGCTTTATCTCCCCTCTTCTAGTTCTTAACAAAATGTCTATGTTACTATAAACTGCATCTATGTTACTATAAACTGCGTTCACATTACTGGGCTGTACAACCCCAGAGCTCAGTCCTATTCAGCTGAATTTTCTTTCACTTTCCACCTCTTCTTATTTGTCCTCTCCCATTTCTAGACTCTGCTCATTGTATTGCACTCTTTTCTTCACTGAAATCAACTCATTTAGATTCTGCATGTGAGTGAGAATATGCGATATTTGTTGTCCCATGCCTGTCTTATTTCACTAGACATAATGCTGTCCCTTCTATCATTTTGCCTTTTATATGGTACTATTGAATAACTTGCAGCACACTGTCCATTAATCCACCAACAGATACCTAGGTTGATTCTGAGTCTTGGGTATTGTGAATAGAGCTGCAATAGGCACGGGAATACAGGTATATCACTGAATGCTGGTTCACATCTGTTAGACACAGAAGCAGGATTGATGGATAATATGATAGATCTATTACATTTCTTGAGGAATTTGCATACTGTTATTTGCCAGGCTCTCTGCCAGCAGAACCAGGCTAGTGAGAGAGAACCTGGACCAGCCGAGCCTCTAGGGGCTGAACGGGATGGTGAGTGTCATGGCTGGGATCTCCTGCTTTCTGGAGAATAACCACCCCTAGCCGGGAGTCTGTCAAAGCAGGGACTTGTTTTATTGTATCGATCTTTTCTTTATAAAGAGTTGAGAGAGGAGGTGGAGTTTTCTGGTGAGGTGAGACGACATGGGGGAAGGGAAAATTGACTACTAAGGGTATAGGGTGACTGATGGAGCCAACAAAGTTACTCAGGCAAAGGCAGAGTTAAGTAGGTTGTGCTGAGTCACTCCAGTATGGAAGTGACTGAGACAGTTTACAAAACTCGAGCCAGGCTTGGGTTTGTCCTCAAGGCCCAAACCAGGACCAAATAGGGCCCAACAGTTATTCGCAATGGTCATACTGAAAGACCCCCAGAACTGGGGAGATCCTTACTCAAGTCTCGGGATGACGCGACCACCCAATGACTCACGAGAAACCGAACTTGCTGCAATCACATGAGGTTTATTGGGGATACCGGTACCGGGTCGATCTCATGACCTTGCTGGCCAGAGTTCGACGCCGAACACAAGAAGTGTGGGGTATTTAACCCACAAGTTGGGGGCAGGGAGAAGGTTACCAAGGAAACAACATAAACAGTGGAAACTTTCAGAGGGACCCAACCCAAGGTATTCAGTTAGGGAGGGGAACACATTCATTCTAGGAATGCAATCTTCATCTACTGGTCAACAGGGTGGAGAGTCTCATAAACCACTAGACCTTCATTCTTAGTTCCCCCCTCGTAGTGGATCATTCAGGAGGGGCAGGTATCGGGAACCAGAGCCCTGAGGCTCTGGATTAGCAAAGTTCCTGGAACTAGCTACTCCACCTTTTCTTTGGCTTGTGGCAGAGGTTTTCCATGCCTGCTTTTAGGTAAACGTTATACATTATACATTCTAAGATTCTCCAGCCTTTCAATACAAATTTGCACCCACTCCCATAGTGTATTAGTAGGTCCCCCTCTCTATATTTTCATCAGTATTTGTTATGCTTTTCCTTGTTTTTGTTTTGTTTTTTAATTGAAGGGTTTATGAGTTGATTGGACCTTTCTCAGCCCACTTGTGCGTGACACAGGATCGTGAGTTACTGAACATTTAATGGTCACCAAAGATCACCCTGAGACGGCTAACTGTTCTTTCATAGGCTCTAATGGGTATATGTGGAGTACATTAAGAGACATTCTTGAGGTTTGGTCTGTTGTCACTTAGGGGTGGTAGAAGCCCTCCTTTGTCTATCTGCAACTCCAGTTTTGTAAGCTATTAAGCTTGACTGTTAGCTATTAGTCACTGGGACAGCATTACTACTTTCCAACTTCCCAGACATCTTAATTGTAATGCTAAATTCTGTACCAGAAGGTCTAGACCTATGAGTGAATTCTCACATTTACAGGCTTTTGTTGTGTAAACTTTGTTCCTTGATTTAAAACTATTGGTTAAAAAAAAAAAATTGGCTATAGCCAAATACTGGAGAGGTTAGAGGTAGGTGGATTTTGAGTTACCTGATTGGGGCTGAGAAGAGAGAGGAGTGAGGAAAGACCAGGAGAGGTCAGAGGAGAACTACAAGGAGAGACGGAGGAGGTTGAGAGAGGAGAAAAGGCCATGGGGTAAGAATCTTAAAATTGTGGTCATGAGGGCTGGCTAATTGGAGTTAAGAGCAGCCTAGACAAACATAGTAAGTAATAACTTGTGGTTATCAATAGGAAAGTAGATTTTAATTGCATAGAGGATAGCTAGCTGCACAGCTGTAGTTCTGATAAGAGCTTACCGTAAATAATAAAAGTTGTCTTTTATCTGAGTGTTGAATGATCAAAGGCAGAATTAAAGTCACTGATTGAGAGTAAATATATTCTACAATAAACATTAAGGAAAAATGGGAAACAAAGAAAAAATAAGAGAAATTCCTACTGGTGGAAGACATATTCAAGGGAAAGAAAAGCCCCTGAACTCTTTTATATAGTAGCTGTTATAGGACCTTGGCAGAAACTGAAAAGGGTTGAGGTATTCTATATCTAGATTGGTTAATCATCTGGGATATCATGGGCTGAGCCAATGGAGGGGCCACAAGCATGTCCTCCTGGCTCAACCAGGGAGCAGTCCTGTGCTGTTCATGTGACACCTACCCACTTAGGGTTGGCAGAGCCCTCCTCTGTCTATCTGCAATTCCAGTTTTGTAAGCTCTTAACCTTGACTGTTAGCTGTTAGTCACTGAGCCAGCATTACTACTCTCCAATTTGGCCGATGTCTCAAGTAATGTTAATTATACTAGCCCTCTTTGTCTCTACTAAATAAAGGTCTAACAACTTTACAATGGCAGGGAGTTAGTTGTATTACAGTCACCAAGGTACAGCTATGGTCTTTCATGGTAACCTCATATTCAGCTCCTCATCTATGGGGAGGTCTAAATAATAAAGCTAAAACCTTACCGCCTGAGAATGTAAGAATAAAGCTCTGGGAAACAAAGTCATAGAGATGTGAAAACATCTGCTTATTTAAGTTCTGGGAATGTAGAAACTGAGTTTCAAAATTATGAAAACAAAGTTCTGATGGTCAGGATGTTAAGTCAGAATGACTAAGCTAAGACCAGCCAAAACAAAAATAACTGGTGGTCGCAATGAAAACAAGATTAGCAATTCTCAGAATAACTTCCCAACCCCTCCCTGTGGTGAATTTTGAAAAAGACCACAAACTGTCACTCTGACCTTGCTGCCAACCATCCCCCTACCACCTAGTCACTCAGCCCCTTCCCAGGGACTTTTCAAGGCCAGGTGCAGAGCTGGATAGGGAAGTTGGCTGACTAAGCCAAGAACAGCCCCCTGAGCAAGCCGACCAATGCCTGAAGAAATCCTTTGTCCTATGTTCCACCAATCAGAGTAAACCAGCTAGCCCTGTTGCTGAGGTCTGCCTTCTGCCAGGTATAAAAGATGTGTACATTTTGAATTCAGGGTTGTCTCTCCCTGCGAGGATGAGCAGCCCCACACATGTTGGCCATGCATTGGATCAATAAACCTCATGCTTTTGCAGTGATCTGTAGTCAAGCTGTGTTCTATGGGGTAGCGCACTTAGTCTAAGACTCTCTGGGGTCTTACAGTCTGAGATGGTTTCTTAAACAGAAGCTTCTTGTTTGAAGCTATTCTTACTTATAATTTAGTCTACTATGACTAACTGTATTAGGAGCAAAGCTTTATGAAAGGACAATAATGCCCTGAATATGTTCCTCAAAGGCTTCAGAGGGAAATGATGACTTGCTGTAGCTAAGCTTGAGCTCTGTCGTCCCTTTCATCTATTTGGTTTAGTTTTCTCCTATGCTGCTACATGCCACCTTCCTCAAGGCCTCAGATCTTACTGTTTCAACTGTTAGTCTTTTAACCCTAGTCTCTGTTCTTATTGCATCATATATGAGCAACTTGCAGGTTTTGCCATGGGTTCTTTTTCCTTAAAATCCACAGAGAACTGGCTTCTATATCAATAGTAATTACAACTCTAGTGAAAGCCATGCAAACTAGAACTTAGGTAGTTGCTTTTTAACTTTACTGAAAAACTTACGAAATGAAAAAGAAAATGTTAGGTCTTCAAACATTGAGTTTAAGACATTGTCAGGAACTATACAAAGAATCAACCAAACCAGGAGCTGGTTCTTTGAGAAAATCAATAAAAACCCGTAGCCAGACTAACTAAAGGGACTAACTAACAGAGAGAGTATCCTAATTAACAATATCAGAAATGAAAAGGGAGACATAACAACAGAAACTGAGGAAATCCAAAAAGTCATTATATTCTACTACAAAAGCCTATGCTCAGCAAAACTGGAAACCTGGATGAAATGGACAATTTTCTAGACAGATACCAGGCACCAAAGTTAAATCAAGATTACATAAATGATCTAAGCAGTCCCATATCTGCTAGTGAAATAAAAACAGTCATTAATAGTCTCTCAACCAAAGCCCAGGACCAGATAGGTTTAGTGCAGAGTTTTATCAAACCTTCAAAGAAGACCTAATACCAATATTCCTCAAACTATTCCACAAAATAGAAACAGAAAGTACTCTAGCCAATTCATTATATGAAGCTACAATTACTCTGATACATAAACCACACAAAGACCTATCAAAGAAAGAAAACTTCATTCTAATTTCCCTTATGAATATCGATGCAAAAATACTCAATAAAATTCTTGCAAACTGAATCCAAGAACACATCAAAATGATCATCCATCATGATCAAGTAATGCTTCATCGCAGGGATGCAGGGATGGTTCAATATTTGGAAATCCATCAACGTAATCCACTATATAAACAAACTCCAATGAAAAAAATCATATGATTGTCTCATTAGATGCTGAAAAAGCATTTTACAAAATCCAACACTCCTTCATGATAAAAGTCTTGGAAAAATCAGGAATTCAAGGCCCATACCTAAACATAGTAAAAGCACTATACAGCAAACCAGTAGCCAACATCA
>NW_022196901.1:5928032-5939307 GCF_008632895.1 Mastomys coucha
TTTAGATTCTGGATGGTTTTGCTCATTTCCTTCACCTGTTTGATTGTGTTTTCCTGTAGTTATTTAAGAGATTTTTTTGTGTTTCCCCTTTAAGAGCTTCTAGCTCTTTACCTGTGTTCTCCTGTATTTTTTTGAGGGTGCTATTTATGTCCTTCTTAAGGTAATCTTCATCATGGTAAGTGATTTTTAGATCTGAATCTTGTGTTTCCGGTGTGATGGTGTGTCCAGGACTTGCTATGGTGGGAGAATTGGGTTCTGATGATGGCAAGTGACCTTTGTTTGTATTATTTTATTACACTTTCCCCCCACCATCTGGTTAACTCTACTGTTACCTGTCCTTGCTAAATCTGACTGGAGCCTGTCCCTCCTGTGATCCTGGTTGTATCAGAACTCCTCAGAGTTAAGCTGTCTTTATGATCCAGTAATTCTGGGATCCTGGGATCCTGGGATCCTGGGATCCTGGGATCCTGGGCTTGTTAGATCACCTGGAAGTGTGGCTTTCTCTGTTTGTTGTGGGACTGGCTCGGTGTGATTCTAACTAAGCAAGTAAAAGATCTGTATGACAAAAACTACAAATCTCTGAAGAATGAAATATAAGAAGATCTCAGAAGACGGAAAGATCTCCCATGCTCATGGATTGGCAGGATTAATATAATAAAAATGGCCATCTTTTTTTAAAATTGTGTTTATATAAGTACACTGTAGCTGTCTTTAGACACATCAGAAGAGAGCATAAGATCTTATTTCAGATGGTTGTGAACCACCACATGGTTGCAGGGAATCAGCGCTCTTAACCGATGAACCATCTCTCTAGCCCCCAAATGGCCATCTTAGCAAAATCAATCTACAGATTCAATGCAATTCCTATCAAAATTCCAACTCAATTCTTCATAGACTTGGAAAGAGCAATTTGTAAATTTATCTGGAATAACAAAAAACCTAGGAGATCGAATACTATTTTCAACAATAAAAGAACTTCTGGTGGAATCACCATCCTGAACCTTAAGCTCTACTACAGAGCAATTGTGATAAAACTGCACAGTATTGGTACAGTGACAGGCAGGTAGATCAATGAAATAGAATTGAAGACCCAGAAATGAACCCACACACCCATGGTCACTTGATCTTTGACAAAGGAGCTAAAACCATCCAGTGGAAAAAAGACAGCATTTTCAACAAATGGTGGTTTTTTTGGCTCAATTGGCAGTTAGCATGTGGAAGAATGCAAATTGATCCATTCCTATCTCCTAGAACAAAGCTCAAATCCAAGTGGATCATGGACCTCCACATAAAACCAGATACACTGAAACTAATAGAAAAAAAAAGTGGGGAAGAGCCTCGAGCACATAGGCACAGGGGAAAATTTCCTGAACAGAACACAAATAGCTTCTGCTCTAAGATCAAGAATTGACAAATGGGACCTCATGAAATTGCAAAGTTTCTGTAAAGCAAAAGACACTGTCAATAGGATGAAAAGGTAACCAACAAACTGGGAAAAGAACTTTACCAATCTTATATCTGAGAGAGGGCTAATATACAATATATACAAAGAACTCAAGAAGTTAGACTCCAGAGAACCAAATAACCCTATTTAAAAATAGGGTACAGAGCTAAAAACAAAGAATTCTCAATGGAGGAATACCAAATGGCTGAGAAGCACCTAAAGAAATGTTCAACATCCTTAGTCATCAGGGAAATGCAAATCAAAACAACCCTGAGATTCTACCTCACACCAGTCAGAATGGCTAGGATAAAAAACTCAGGTGACAGTAGATGCTGGAGAGGTTGTGGAAAAAGATGAACACTCCTTCATTGCTGGTGGGACTGCAAGCTGGTACAACCACTCTGGAAATCAGTTTGTCAGTTCCTTTGGAAATTGGGCATAGTACTACCAGAAGACCCAGCTATACCACTCCTGGGCATATACCCAGAAGATCCTCCAACATATAATAAGGGCACATACTCTATTACGTTCATAGCAGTCTCATTTATAATAGCCAGAAACTGGAAACAACCCAAATGTCCTTCAACAGAGGAATGGATACAGAAAATGTGGTACATCTACACAATGGAGCAGTACTCAGCTATTAAAAGCAATGAATTTATGAAATTCTTAGGGAAATGGATAAATCTGGAAAATATCATCCTGAGTGAGGTAGCCCAATTACAAAAGAACACACATGGTATGCACTGTCTTATAAGTGCATATTAGCCCAGAAGATCGGAATACACAAAGTACAATCCACAAACCACAAGAAACCCAAGAAGAAGGAAGACCAAAGTGTGGATACTTTGTTCCTTCTTAAAAGGGGAAACAAAATACCCATGGAGGGAGTTGCAGAGACTAACTATGGAGCAGAGACTGAAGGAAGGACAATCCCATATTCAATCATCAAATCCAGACACTATTGTGGATGCTGGCAAGTGCTGGATGACAGGAGCCTGATATAGCTGTCTCCTGAGAGGCTCTGATAGTACCCAACTAATACAGAAGTAGACATTCACAGCCATCCATTGGACTGAGCACAGGGTCTCCAATGAAGGCGCTAGAGAAAGGACCCAAGGAGCTGAAGGGGTTTGCACCCCCATAGGAAGAACAACAATATGAACTAACTAGTACCCTCAGAGCTCCCAAGGACTAAACCAATAACCAAAGAGTACACGTGGTGGGACTAATGACTCCTACAGCATGTGTATAGGAGAGGATGGCCTACTTGGTAATCAATGGGAGGAGAGGCCCTTGGCCCTGTGGAGGTTCTGTGCCCCAGTGTAGGGGAATGCCAGGGCCAGGAATCGGGAGAGTGTGGGTTGGTGAACAGGGGGAGTGGGGGAGGGAACAGGGTTTTTGTTTTTGTTTTTATTTCCCCTGGAGGGGAAACTGGAGAGTAGATATCATTTGAAATATAAATAAAGAAAATATCTGATGAAAATATTATGTAAATGTTGGTAAAAAAAGACATTGTCTGATAACTGGTGTTTTCTATGAATCAACTAGAAAAGAAGTTACAGCTTTTAAAAGTAGTTAGCAAGCTGATTGTGCATGTCAGTACAAAATCTGTGTAGTAGGTAGTATAGAGATATGCTAATCTATTACTTGAATATCAACCAGTGTTTAAGAGAGACACTTGCAATGGGGTATCTGGGTAGACTCATATTTAAGACACTTGAACCCCTTACTTCTGGGTGCCTCACTTATAAAATAATGGACTCAGTGTTGAATGAGAAATTGGACTTCCCTTCTTTGAAGGCTGTCTGAAGCAGATGCCTGATAAAGGCCTGTCTGGTCTTAGCCAATCCTGCTAGCACTGGTTCTCATAGCTTGTAGTTTCTTAAGTTGAGTCAGCTTCAGTATAAGGGAAGACTCAGTACAGTATGATTCATATTCAAAAGAACTGCACATTTTTGCTCAAATGTCTGCTGGCAGGAACCTGGTTGAGTTTATGTGAGAATAGATATTTTTAGTTGCCAGACCAAGGCCAAATACAACATTGAATTTATTGATATCGACCCATAAAGAGTTGGGATGTAATTTGCTGTCATGTTCAGAGTTAGGTACACTGCAGTAGATTGATCCTATTAATCTTTTTCTCAAACCAAACCATAACTATAATCCTGGAGAAGATACTGTGATTTCTGTCTTTGCAAGGCTTTGAAAAGTACTCTGTGAGAGGAACTCTGGCATCCATGAAAGAAATGTGGTAGTTATTATCTAGATGGAAATGATGGTGACAGGAGATTCTACCACTGAAATGATGCAGACAGTGGCCCTCCACAATGGCCAGTTAAGTATCACTTAACTACCTACCAGAGACAACTTACCACAGTTGCTGTAACTGGCAGAAAGAATAAGGCAGAATCAGGAAGCTTTGTTGTGCTTTATCTGGGAAGACTCGGAGCAATCAGAACCCATATGTTTTGTCTGGCGTGCAGAGCAGAGCAGAGCACTCCTTCATTTGCCCTACAATCAGATTCTTTTAGCTTGTATGGCAACTTTCAAGGTCACTTTGGCCTACCTGATAAATATCCTTCCACATTTATTCCTATTTACACAGGTTCATGGACAGAATATAATGAGACAGCTACATAATATAAAATCTAAGAAACGCAATTCATTGTAATTTCTGCATGCTTGTATCAGTTTTGAGTTATGAAGGTGGAGTAGAATAATTTCAACAGAGATTTTGTGCCTTTCAAAGCTTAAAAATTTACTGTCTGCTCCATACAGATAAGGTTTACCTGCTATATTGTAAAAATGTAGAAATGCTGTGGATAGAACTTGAGTCCTTATGATAGTTCTCCATTTTCGCTAGTTTAAATTCAAGCATATTATGTTTGCCTGTCTGTTGGTTACTTTTAGGTTTGGTTAATTTATCATTATTCTGGCTTTAAGAGATGATAGTCAAATTCATTGAAAGAAAGATTGGAATAGATTTTACAGAAGGTTGGCTCCTTGGCTTCCATTTTTTAAAGTATATTTTGAAGAATTGGCTCACCAGTAACATTTTGCACATTACTGGTATAATGCAAAATTTATTCTGATGATTAAGATGTAATCTCATGCCTTAAATCATTAACATTAATTATATAAAGACTTCATTAATATTTTAAAGGTCTATTAACTTGTAAAATTTAAAAGTAACACACATTTGAAGAAGAGATACAAATGGCTAAAAAAAAAACAAATGAAAATGCTCAATAATACTAATCATCAAAGTATATAAATAGGAATGATGAGGAGTATTCTCTCTCTTCAATTGTTTAATGTTTCTAATATAGAACACACAACATGCAGACACATTCACACACTACAAGGAGACATTCTCTTGCACCTGCTATGGTGGTCATTATAAATAAACAAACAAACAAATGAGGAGATTTCAGCGGGCTTATGGAGAAATTAGAATGCTAGTGGATATTGCTAGAAGAAATATAAAGTGGTAGAGATGTTTTAGTAAACAGTATGGCTGTTCTTTAAAAATTAAAATATAAAAGAAGGACTGTCTGGATGGTCAAGCCAATGAGGATACTTGCCGTCAAGCCTGACTACCTGAGTTTGATCCCTACGGCCCACATGGTAAAAGAACAGAACCAACTCTCTGTAGTGGTCATTTGACCTCCTCATGCCTGTACTGGAATTTGTAAACCACTCCCCCCCCGCAGTGAATGAATAAAGAAATGTGGTAAAAATATAGCATTCATATGATCCAGCAATCTTATCCAAAAGAACTGAAATCAGGATTTAGAAGAGATCTTAACACTATTGACTTCATTGCCGCACTATTTGGAAAAGCCAAGATGTGTGATCAGCCTATAGAAGACGAGTGGTTTTTAAAAGAAGAGAGTGATATGTGTGGATGATATAGTATTACACAACCATTCTGTACCATGACAAGACATAAATGAACCTGGAGCATTTTATGCTGAGTTCAATACACCTAATGCATAAAGACAAATACTATACCATTTCACTTAAATGAATTGTTTAAAACTAATCAAAGCTGAACAATCAGAGAATTGTGTTACCTGGGGCTAGAGAGAGAGGAGATTCAGTGCCATGTATTTTCAGCCAAGGAAAATGAATATGTTCTAGAGATCAGGATCTGCTCTCCAACTCATGCCCTGTACTCAACTGCAATGAATTGCATATCTAACAATACTTAAAGCAGTAGACCTCACCTTAGCTGCTCTGAACACAGCAGTCATTGCCTTTTGATCCTCGCACTCAGGACAGGTGGATCTCTATGAATTTGAGGCCAGCCTAGCTGACATAACTAGTTCCAAGCCAGCTGAAGGTAAATATAGAGATCTTGTTTCAAAAATCCAAAAAAAAAAAAAAAAAGTAACGTAATTTATTGTACAAAATTAGAAAAGAAGGGATGGAGATATGGCTCAGTTGGTAGGAGTGCTTGCTATAAAAGCATGAGGAGTCAAATTCACATATAACATCAAGTATGGCCATGTGTATCCATAACTCCATCACAAGAGGACCACTGGGGATTGCTGGCTTCCAACGTAGCCAAAAAATGGTGACTTCAAGATTCAGCAAGAGACCCTGTCTCAGGGAATAAGGTTGATACCTGAGATTCTCCCCTGGCCTCCACCTCCACATGCAGACACACAGACATATAGACGCACACACACAAACAAAAGATGGAAAGTATTCTAAAAAATAACAGAAAATATAAAACTCTTTGGACACTCATCTATGGAAAAACCATTGCCCATAACACTGTTTCTTTTTCAGTAGTAATTTTAATTTTAAAATACTAAATAAATAAAGCATTGATACATTCATTTTTTATTATTTCTAGAATAGCCTCAAATGTACTATTTGTGAATATTTAGTCAATAAGTAATTAGTTGTCATCTGTCCTTTATTCATATGAAACATAAGGTTATATTTTTTCTGAAAAATCAATAAACATATCTAAGACAGGTTATTATTTTCTGAATTATTGAAGTTTTCCTGGAGATAAAATTGTTTTGAAGTGATTAATTCTTTTCATTATCCTGCAAGCTTGAATACTTACTACTTTGTTCTTTTCTTCACTATTCATAGTTATAGTCATAGTTATTCATAACTTTTCAAGGAAGCAGAAACAACAGCAACCATTGTTACTATATTTTAACATACCAGTCACCCGAAGCTTCACTCTAGCCTCTTATCTTTCCTATGGAATTTTATGTCTTCTTTTTTTTTTTTTTAAAGATTTATTTATTTATTTTATGTATATAAGTCCACTGTAACTGTCTTCAGACACACCAGAAGAGGGCATCAGATCCCATTACAGATGGTTGTGAGACACCATGTGGTTGCTGGGATTTGAACTCAGGACCTCTGGAAGAGCAGTCAGTGCTCTTAACTGCGGAGCCATCTCTCCAGCCCCTCTCTGTGCCTTCGTGGAGTGAACATTTTGTGTTGGAATACTTCCCTGGGGAGGTATCAGTGGTTAAATCTCATTGTCACCTTGACTAGACTTAGAATCACCTTGTTCCTACTCCTCTCGCTGTGTTTTTGTAGGTGCTTCCAGGAAGCTTCGACTGAAGTTTCTCTCACTGAACCTAGAGCTTGCAGGTTTAACTGGACAGTATAACAGGCATATGATGCCCATGAAAGGCTTTTTTTTTTTTTGTAAATTCTGAGGATTGAACTCAGGTCCTCATGCCTGTATGATAAGCAGTTTACATAAACTGAGTCATCTGCAGAGTCCCTGACTCAACAATACTTATTGATAATCACTTGGAGCATAGTACTACATTTACGTACCATGAAAGGAAAAAGAGAGAGAAATGGTTCCAACTGTGGATGTAGAAGATGGAATAAGGCAAGAAATGTTTTGGCCTCTCTCTGCATAAGTAATTTACTACTTAATCTTAAGTGTCTTTGAGTTAGTTATTCAGAAGCCAGGAGCCCTGTGGTATAGATGGAAAACAGCATGTTTTCTGGGCTCAAATTTTGGTTCTCAGATCCTTGGTAATGTTTTGTTGTTGTTGTTTTTTCTTCTGTTGTTTTTGTTTTTGTTTTTTAGAGAGTTTTCTACATTCAGCAGCTGAAAGAACAGAATGAGATGGCCTGTGTTGTAGATCAGGAATGGTCCTCAAACTCTGGTCTTGTTAAGAAGGAATATTAAATGCACATCCCGATCAGGGACACAGCCTAGACTCTGGAGCCAAGGCTGCAATCCTGAATGTTTCCCAGGGCCAGTTTATAAAGGCAAAAACCACAGGGAACTCACATGCAGGAGAAAGTGGTGCAGGGTGGTCAACTCCTATTCAGACTATTTTAGCAGCTTAGACACAACAGTTCACACTGACCTTTTAATCTGATTGGTCTAAAGTGGAGCCTGGGGTTGTGGAATTTCTTTTTGTTTTTTTTCTTTGAGACAGGGTTTCTCTGTGTAGCCCTGGCTGTCCTGGAACTCACTCTGTAGACCAGGCTGGTCTCGAACTCAGAGATCCACCTGCCTCTGCCTCCCAAGTGCTAGGATTAAAGGCATGCGCCACCACCGCTGTGGAATTTCTTAAGAATGACAAGCCTTGGGCTGGCTCAGGATGGCTTGGGATGGCTCAGCCGGTAAGAGCACTGACTGCTCTTCTGAAGGTCCTAGCAACCACATGGTGGTTCACAACCACCTGTAATGAGATCTGACTCCCTCTTCTGGTGCATCTGAAGACAGCTACAGTGTATTATGTGTAATAATAAATAAATCTTTAAAAAAAAAGAAAAAAGAATGACAAGCCCCAGAACATAGCAGGAGGTGTGGTCAACTTGACCCAGCTCTGAGTTAAGCTATTTCTGTGTCAGCAACAATATAAAATGATTGGCAGGCATGGAACAAAATGGCTACAACTAGGCTAGGAGAGCAGGCCTCAACAGCTTGAACAATGTAAACACCAACTGTACTAATAGCAGTTCAAAGTTTCTTCATAATCGTAAAAAGAGATGTTTCATATTAAGCACAAGGGGACAACCGAATATAGGATTACGAGTCTTGGATCTGAGTAATGAGAGAACTAAAGTATAAAATGGAAACCACAGAACATGAGGATTGTTATCAAGAAGGACACACAACTGAATATTTGAAGCTAAGATTCACCCATGAGGGAGAATACCAGCTCTTTGTTTCTTTGTCCTAGTGTTATCCCATTCAGTGTAACACTCCACCCCCGACTCAGTTGCATTCATTTACCTTCCAATTCATTTCTTTACTGCTGAGTAAAATTCCACTGTTTGCATATGCCATATTTCATTATCCATTTGTCAGTTGATGGACATCTAGGCTGGTTCAATCACCTACTTATACAGACTGACAGTGAACAAGGATGAGCAAGTCTCTCTGTAGCAGATATGGAGTCCTTTGGTACATACCCAGGTAGTGGAGGACATCTATTTCTAGATTTTTGAGAAATTTCTGTACTGCTTTTCATAGTTTGGGCTCCCACCAACAGTGAATAAGAACTCCCCTTTCTCCACATCCATACCAGAATTTGTTTTCTTGGTGATAACCATCGTGACTGTTATGAGACAAAGCCTTAAAGCACTTTCAGTTTATAAATTCCTGGTGAAAAATGATGTTAAATACTTTAAAATGTGTTTATTACCCATCTTCATTTCTTCTTTTGAGACCTTTTAAAAATTCTGATCTATAGCCTATTTTGATTGGCTTGTTTTCTTGATATTTCAGGTTTGAATTCTTTGGTTTTTTTTTGGTTTTTCGAGACAAGGTTTCTCTGTATAGCCCTGGCTGTCCTGGAGCTCACTCTGTAGACCAGGCTGGCCTCGAACTCAGAAATCCACCTGCCTCTGCCTCCCAAGTGCTGGGATTAAAGGCGTGGGCTACCACGCCCGGCTAGTTTTTGAATTCTTTGTGTATTCTGGCTATTAATCCTCTTTACCAGGTATATAGCTGGTGAAAAATTTCTCCCATTCAATAGGCTGCCTCTTCACTTGATTGACTGTGGGTTTTTTCCATCTTTGCTTTTACTTTCATGATGCTGCATTTGTTAATTGTTGGCTTTATTCTCGTAGCAATTGTAATCCTGTTTAGAAATTCCTTATGTCTACGTGTTGCTATGACCTCTTTCCCTGGCTTCCTAGAAGGTTCATGACTTAATTATTTATTTATTTATTTATTTATTTATTTATTTATTTATTTATCTTTTTAAGTTTGAAGGAACCTGAGCTAGCATAGGACATACCAAGACCAAGTAATCACCACAAAGGAGATTTATTTATCCCAGAGTCAGAAAGAGTAGGGGATAAGAGATAAGACAGGAGACAGATGACTAGGGAGAAAGGAAAAGGTAGGATGGAGAAAGGAGTGATATTTGCCCTAGAATGGGACAAAGAGCTGCCTCTGGAAAAAGAGGAGACAGAGGTGGCCTCTACAGAGGTGGCAAATGTCAGTTTATAAAGGGAAAAGGGGAAACTGGGTTAGGATGAGGTTTTGTTTTTGTTTTTGTTTTTGTTTATTGGAAGGGTAGTCCTCTTGGCTACCCTAATTATCTGGATCTTGATGGTTGGCCTCAGGAGAAGGGAGTGGCCAAATAAGGGAGTACACGTCCAGACTAGCTTTGGAATGTAAACAGGTTAGCAAGGAAGAGAGAAAGGAGAAAGGGCAGGTCTGTCGGTGCTACTTTGTCATGCTTGGGCCTTTTGGAGTTGAGCTCTTTGACCATTTGGAGTGAAATTCTGTGCGTGGTGAGAGAGGCATCTAGTTTCATTCTTCTGTTTGTGGATACCCAGTTTTCCCAACACTATTTGCAGAAGATGTTGTCATTATTCAAGTGAGTAATTAAAAAGGGACCATGCTATCAAAAGTAATGTATAGATTCAATGCAATTGAAGTGAAACCTCCGAAGCCATTCTACTGAGAAATAGAAAAAAACAAAACAAAAACCCAACAACAACAATAACATCATCATCATCAACAACAACGACGACAAAACTCAATCCCCCCCAAAAAAACCCAAACAAATAAAAAAAAAAACAAAACAAAACCAGAAACCTAAAATTGAAGTGTGTAGTAATAGACTTTCGCATGCTAGATTGCTGTGTGAACTCTCTTCCTGTAGAGCTTCAGTTACTTCCCTGGGAGGAATGCCCACACCTGCCTAAGGAATGTCGTGACCTAGACATTCCTTCTCCTCTGATCTCAGCAATCAGCTTAAGTGGTTCATTTGCTCATGAGATGCACTCATTTGTTTTCTGAGCACACCTGGTGACTGTCATAAATGCTCTGTATATTTTTCATAGTTTCTCTGTCCCCGCTGTGAACTTTGAACTATCCAAATAAAAGCTAAACAGAATACTGGTCAATGGTTCATGAGCATATAGAAGAGACCCCTGGTTCAGTTGAATCACAAATTTATCTTCAGGTCTTTGCCACCAGTCATTGTCAGATTGAAATACATATGGAAACAAAAAGACTCCCCCATTTCAGACAGGGTCTCACCATGTAGTCCTGGCTGGCCTGGAACTCTTTATAAAAATAGGACAGCTCTAACAGAGATCTGTTGTGCTCTGTCTCTCACATTCTAGGATTAAGAGGATGCACTACTATGCCCAGCCAGAATCCCATAATCCTTAATAAAGGTGAAGTGGTGAAATGTTACAATGTATTGATTTCATCACTGCAGGGAAACAGTGATGCTCCCGCTGCAGTCACACTTCCTTCTTTCCTTTCTTTCAATTTATACCTCAATGACTTTTTTTCTTTTCTTTCTTTCTTTCTTTCTTTCTTTCTTTCTTTCTTTCTTTCTTTCTTTCTTTCTT
>NW_022196901.1:5939436-5955482 GCF_008632895.1 Mastomys coucha
TCAGAAATCTGCCTGCCTCTGCCTCCCAAGTGCTGGGATTAAAGGCATGTACCACCACTGCCTGGCTAATGATTTCTAAGAAAAGGATTAATGAAAGCTCCCAGAATGACTCCCAGGATAGTTAAAGTGTAATAAAACGATATTCAAATTTCCAACTAAGTATATTTCTTGCCTTCAGACTGTGAAGTTAACAGTACTGTTAAATGAGGGAAAAAAATCCATGTAAGTGATATATGCATTTGGGTCTCATGTGAACAGAACTTTATTAATGTGCATTTTCAGTAGCTTGAGTTTATTTGGTGTCCTGTCCTCGGGATTCACCCGCAGTTGCTCTGCATAGATTCCCCTTGATTCCCACTGCTGAATGTGAAATTCTATCATGTCTACTGCAATGTATTCTTCCTTTGTATTGTTGACAGACATTTGGGGTGTTTCCAGGGTTTTGTTTATAATAAAAAATACTGGTATTGGTATTTATGGCAAGTATTGTGGTGCACACATGGGAACATTCTGGAAAGAGGCATATATTTCTAGGATTGTGATGATTAGGTCATTGTAAGAATACATCACTTTTATTATGTAACACCATATTGTATTTTCTTGAGCATCGTACTGATGTACATTCCCAGAAGCCATGTCAAAGATTTCATTTGCTCTACAAGCCACATCTTGCATTTAACAGCTATCCCATTTCAACTCTTGACAATCTGATAGCTCATGTAACTTTACTTTGTAAGCCACGAAGTTCTTGTATATTTTTAAGTCAATGATGTTTTCAGTTATTTCCCTCTTCTGGACCTATTTTCTACTCCGCTATCTTTTTGTCATTGTCAACTATTTTTCTTTGGACTTCATTAATTTACTTATTTACACTTTACATCCTCTTCCTCTCCTCCAAGTCCCACCCTTACAAGCCTCTCCCCCAACTACCCCCTTTCCCTGACCAGCGGGGCCATTCAACAGGATCCTAGGGCAGACAAGAGACACAAAGAATGAGAGCAAGACGGTTGTCTGATCAAGCTCCAAAAACTTTACTTCAGGGATAGCAAGATAAGCACAAGCAGGAGAAAGCTTCAAGGGAGGGGGAAAATCCCGGGGGGGGGGAGGGAGGGGAAAGATCCTGTGACAAGGGAGGGGGAAGAAAGGGAGGGCTGGTGGCAATCTTCAGTTCCTGGCACCAAGGGTCACAATGTCCTTCATACCCACAAATATTCTGTTAGACTACACATGTTCTCTCAGGGCTGTAAGTGTAAGCTAATAATTTTTCACTAGGCCATGGTTAGGGCCATGGCTCCTGCACCCTCTTTCTTTTCTGGGAGAGTGGAAAGGTACCTTGGAGTATCACCCTACGCCAGGACTTCCAGTTCCAGCAGGACTAGGCACATCCTCTCCCACAGAGCCCCAACCAGACAGTCCAGTGGGGGAAGGAGATCCAATGGCAGGTAACAGAGTCAGAGACAGTCCTGGCTATAATTGTTGGGGGTCCCCCACGAAGACCAAGTGACACATCTGCTACAGATGTACAGGGGGCCTAAGGACAGGCCCTCCATGCTCTTTGGTTAGTGGTTCAGTTTCTGTGAGCCCCCACGGGCCCAGGTTAGTTGACACTGTAGGTCTTCTTGTGGTGTCCTTCACACACACACACACACACACACACACACACACACATACCCCTTGCTTGCTTAATTCTTCTCCACTCTTCTATAAGACTCCTGGAGCTCCGCTGATGTTTGGCTGGGTCTCTTCCTTTGTTTCCATCTGCTGCTGGATGAAGCTTATATTAAACATATATTCTGATAACTAACTAATCACTTGATAGAAATTTGCTATAAAAATCTTTCATTTCATTTTGGCTTATCTTTTTGCTTTTAAAAGTGACTGTGTACACATTCTTTCATTTTTCTCTTTTATTGCAAAAAGATTCTTTTCTCATACAATAGATCCTGATTATAGTTTCCCCTCTCTCTGTACAATACATATTAAATTTTAGTGCAAATCTATCACACTTCTACTATATTTTGTTCTTATGTACTAGTTAAGAGTCTCTTTTGTCTTGAGATGTTAAAGATAGCCTTGTATTTTCTTCAAACATATTTTATTTTTAGCCACTTATGCAATTTTAAAAATATGTGTTTTTATATGGTATGCATTCTCTGATAAGTGGATATTAGCCCAGAAGATCGGAATACACAAAGTACAAACCACACACCATAAGAAACTCAAGAAGAAGGAAGACCAAAGTGTGGATACTTCGTTCCTTCTTAAAAGGGGGAACAAAATACCTATGGAAGGAGTTGTAGAGACTAACTATGGAACAGAGACTAAAGGAAGGACAATTCAGACAATTGCTCCACCTGGGAATCCTTCCCATATTCAATCATCAAATCCAGACACTATTGTGGATGCTGGCAAGTGCTGGATGACAGTTATCTCCTGAGAGGCTCTGACAGTACCTGACTAATACAGAAGTAGAGGCTCACAGCCATCCATTGGACTGAGTACAGGGTCCTCAATGAAGAAGCTAGAGAAAGGACTCAAGGAGTTGAAGAGTTGCAGCCTCTTAGGATGAACAACAATATGAACTAACTAGTACCCTCAGAGCTCCCAGGGACTAAAACTCCAACCAAAGAGTACACATGGTGGGACTCATGGGTCCAGCAGCATGGGTATAGCAGAAGATGGCCAAGTCGGTTATCAGTGGGAGGAGAGGATCTTGATCCTGTGAAGGTTCTATGCCCCAGTGTAGGGGAATGCCAGGGCCAGTAAGCAGGAGGGGGTGGGATGATGAGCAGGGGGAGGGGGAAGGGAACAGGGGTTTGTTTTAGTTTTTGTTTTCTTTTCTTTTCTTTTTTTTTGGAGGGGAACCTGGGAAAGGCGATATTGTAAATAAAGAAAGCATCTAATAAACAAATTAAAATATGTGTTTTTATCTTGAGAGCACAATTTTACTTTTTATATAGTTGTCCAATTAGAATATTGTGAAGTCACATATCATAGACTTACTTTAATGACTTGTACAGCCAAAAGTCACTTCCCTGGGTCAGGCTCAGCTGTATTCTGCTGTATGGTTATAATTCATGTGGACCTATTGAACAGAACATTTGAGATGGAGAAATCAAATGTATTACAGGTTTTAAAAAGTCTCAGAAAACAAATAGCAATAATTGAAGTGACAACAAAAGAAATATGAGAAACTATACAGAACTCACTTTCTTTTGTGAACAACTGAATGTAGGAGCAAAGAGAATCCCAATATGACTTCACTGATTTTAGGGAGGAAAGGGTGTTTTTGTTTTTGTTTTTCAAGAAAGAATTTTTGTGTATAGCCTGTCTGCCCTGGAACTCACTCTGTAGACCAGGCTGGTCACAAACAAAGGAATTTGCCCACTTCTGCCTCCCTAGTGTTAAGATTAAAGGCCTACGCTATCACCGCCACCACCATTACCTGGCTGAGAAAAAGTTTTTAATAATGTTAAACCTCAGGGTAGAGATTTTAGAACCAATTGTGTGTATTTAGTAATTTAAATCTGTTGAAAGGATATTTGAAAGGAGTTTGGTTGGTTTCTCTATTCTTAATTGCTGATAAGAATTCTTTACACGTTCTGGATACTATTTCTTCTCCTAGAGATTCTTAAAGCTGAAAATTGTGAGAGAGAGACCAGTTCTACAATTGTTAAGCCAAACCTGAAGCAAGCTTTAATTAAATACTGGCCAGGATGTAGACCCTAGGAGCTCCCAGGGACTGGACAACCTACCAAAGAGTACACATGAAGGGACCAATGCCTCCAGCCACATATGTGGCAGAGGATGGCCTTGCATGATGATGACATCAGTACGAGGAGAGGCCCTTGGGCCTGAGAGTGTTCAGTGCCCCAATGTAGGGGAATGCCAGGGTGGGAAGAGAGGAATGGGTGGGTGGGTGGGGGAGAACCCTCATAGAGGCAGGGGGAGGGGGAAGGAGGTGGGTGGGTGGGTGGAGAAACACCCTCAAAGATGCAGGAAGAGTGGGGAAGGGGATGGGGATTTCTAAAGGGGAGACCTGGAAAGGGGAAAACATTTGAAATGTAAATAAAGAAAACATCCAATAAATAAAAGAAATATCAAAGTAAAATATTAAATACATTAAAAAAAAAATACTGGGCAGGATGATGGAGTCTGGTCATATCCCTTCCTGGGTTCCCAGAAATTGGCAAGGATTCACATTTTGCAGAGGCTTAAAAAGGCAAAACTGTAAGGCTATATAGATTTACCAACAGATCCAATCAGGAGCAAGCATATATCCTGACGTACTTGCCGCCTGTGTAGTTCCTGTCTACATCCAATCCTATATCCAATCAGGAGCAAGTGTACCTCCTGGTATATTTCCTGCCTATGTATCCCCTGACTACATGTGATCAAGCACACCTGGTGCAGTTGGGTCAAGCAAATTTTTGTTTAGGGGACTGAAAACATAATAAACAGCCTCTAGCATTTCAGGAAGATTCTGTCCTTGGGCAACGGCCTTGCAGGTTAGAAGCACTTCTGTTTCACGGGTCTCTTCACCACAGTAATTAAAACTTAAAACATAACTTTGGCTCTCACAGGATATCTCCTAGTTTGCCTCAATTTGTTTTGTTTTAATATTTTTATGGTGTCCTCTGAAGTATAGAAGTTCTAAGTTTTATGTAGTTAATGTCATCAATAATTTATCTAATGCTTGGGTATCTTTTTTTTTTTTTTTTGGTTTTTTTCAAGACAGTGTTTCTCTGTGTAGCCTTGGCTGTCCTGGAACTCACTCTGTAGACCAGGCTGGCCTCGAACTCAGAAACCCACCTGCCTCTGCCTCCCAAGTGCTGGGATTAAAGGCGTGTGCCACCATCGCCTGGCACTTGGCTATCTTTTAAAGAAATTTCTGTACCATGAGGTCATGAGAGAATTTTCTTATGTCTAAGTATAATTTTACTTGTTCTTAAATAGCTTTTTAGCTCAACTAAAATTGATTATTATTGATGGCATTGAGTGGAGATGTTGACAGCATTATCCTTGTCACCCCTCTCTTTTTCTCCTTCCATTTATCTTTCCTCTCAGCACTCTTACTGTAAGGGTGGGGGAACTGCCGAAGGAAGACCCCAGATTCAAATAGCATGAAAAAGCAAAGAGCATTTGTTCTGCAGAACAGCCAGCATGCAGGGTCAGCCATTCTTACAAAATGGCAACCCCAGATGAGCTTGCAAGCTTCTTTTTAAGTGCATCTAAGGCAATTTTAGGGTTGGTTAGGTCTTTCTTCCTTCTTTTCTTTCTCTCCTTCTTCCTTCCTTCCTTTCTTTTTTAAAGATTTATTTATTTTATGTATGTGAGTACACTGTAGCTGTAGAGATAGTTGTGAGCCTTCGTCTGGTTGTTGGGAATTGACTTTTTAGAACCTCTGCTCACTCCTCGCTCCAGCCCAAAGATTTATTTATTATTATAATAAGTACACTGTAGCTGTTTTCATACACACCAGAAGAGGGTGTCACATGATTGTGAGCCACCATGTGGTTGCTGGATTTGGACTCAGGACCTTCGGAAGAGCAGTCAGTGCTCTTTCCCACTGAGCCATCTCACTAGCCCCTGGTTAGGTCACTCTTACGTGATTGGCTAGGTAAGCAGCAGTTGCATTAGTGCATTTCTAATTGGTTGCTATATTAGTTTTACCATTTTTGGTTAGGCCTTAGAAAAATTCCAGGAACTGTCTCAGTCCTGGGGCTGTCTGTCTTCCTCAGCTAGATGTCAGGGCTGTTTTGATTAATAGGTCATTGTCTGTGATTTTCCTGAGAAACCTTGCCTGCTTCCTTGGGGAACTGTAATTTAGACCTAGTTACAAAATGGAGTAATTGTCAGTCAGACTTATCATCATTTTCTCTTGCTATCCTGGAAGTCCCTCTGTAGATCAGACTGGTCTTGAATACAAAGATCTGCCTGCCTCTGCCTCCTGAGTGCTGGGAATAAAGGCGTGTGCCACCACTAACAGGCCACTTTCTTTTTATTTTAAAATCACCTTAGTCTTTTCAGCATCCTTTCACCTTCCCTTTATATTTTCAAGCATATTAAAATGTATAATATTTATTTTTTATTTTATAATTACAATACCTGAAGTTTGTAATTTTGTTCTCTGTGGCTTCTGGTTGCTTTCCTTGAGGTAATTTGTATCGTTGTAGATGCTCTGAGTTTTGGCTAGAAGTTTGTATGTTTTAGAATTTTAACAGTGGTATTTGAGATCCATACTGACAACTTATACTGCCAGTGAATATTTATTTGCATTTGCTTCTGTTCAGCATGGGGGCACAGGCAGTGGATGGCATGGCAGGGCATCCCCCTACACAGAAACCTAGTACTTCCTTCATGTGCTGTTTTGCCTTTGCTAGAATCAGCTCATGTGAGGACTGGCTTGATAATGTGAATGCCCCTACCCAGTTCTGTGTTCTATAATAGGCATTTTCTTTACAGTCTTCTGTTTACTTCTAGGTCATGAGCAACTTCAAAGCTCAGGCCTTTGGCACTGTTGACTTAAGAATTCTTATTAGAATTCTGCTACTCTGGGGGAATGCTTCTCTCATGATTTGTCTTGTCTGTGAAAGTAGAAGCTCAGACTTACCTTCATGGGCATCTGTCCTTACAGAAAAAGATTCAAGCTCAACACACCTCACTAGATTATTACTATCACTGAGTGAATGAACTTTCTAACATATCAGTATACTTTAAAATAACTGCCGGGCAGTAGTGGCGCATGCCTTTAATCCCAGCACTTGGGAGGCAGAGGCAGGTGGATTTCTGAGTTCGAGGCCAGCCTGGTCTACAGAGTGAGTTCCAGGACAGCCAGGGCTATGCAGAGAAACTCTGCCTCGAAAAAAAAAAAAAGTAAATAAAATAACTGTGGCAGAGCAATTTCTTAATATGCAGAAGGCCCTGAGTTTGTTGCCAAAAGAGGGAGAGAGGGAAAGAGGAAAATAGGAAGAGAGGGAAGAAGGGAGAAAGAAGAGAGAGAGACAGAAAGACCAACAGATGGTGGGGGGAAGAGACAGAGATAGAGAGATGGATGGAGAGGAAGAGAGGCAGAAGAAGAGGAAGAGAGAGAGACAGAGAGACAGTCAGACAGAGCCACGGAGTTTGGCACCTGGGAAAGAGCACTGAGGATCCTTTGTGAACAGAAGATTACATAGATACAAGACCAAGTACAAGTTCATTACTCTTATAGATTTCCTGGGGACTTTTCTGCTGTGCCACACTGCAGAACAGACTAGGAAGTATATTTAAGGACTTGAATGTTGAAGACTTCTGTGAGCAACTCAATAAAATGGGTAGAGTAGAATGTTTATGAACAACTGCAAAGAGTAAAGCAAACATTTTAAAGAAACATGCTACCCCTTCGATGTATAGACTACACACAGGCCACTCCACAACAAGGCAACCAAGAGAATGGGCAGAGATGCACAGGCACAGACAGCAGAGAATAACTGGCTTTATAGAAGTTCACATTAGCCTGGATTGTAAGTGATGGGGGGAAAGATGGATAGTAATAATTACAAGTCAGGTAAAGACTTCAGCAACGACGGCAAAGCAGTCAAAGCTTAAGGTAGGTGGGGAACTGAATTATATATATATATTAATATTTATAAATAAACAGATATTTGTATATATTAAATATATGAAGTATATATAAAATATAATTATATACTAAGTTGGTATCTATTGTATTTTAAAATATGTACTTATATTATTTATAATGTTTACATTTAATTGATATTCAAGAAGAAAGTACATTTAATAAAGTATCAAATTATAACCCATTATTAACTGACATAAAAACCTGTCAACTTTATACTATCTATAACTTATGATTTATGGAAAGGTGATAGAATTAAGGCAAGTATCCACAACAATAAGCTAGGAGGTAGGAGTGTAAAACCAGTCAAACCTGCTTCCAGATCCAGAGCTTCTGCAACTAATTATTTTTCTTTCTAATGATGGCTTGATGCTACTTACATAATTTCTTTCTTTCTTTCTTTTTTTTTTTGATTCTAATTCTACTTCTTTTTTTAAAAAAATTTTTTATTGGATATTTTCTTTATTTACATTTCAAATATTTTCCCCTTTCCAGGACTCCCCTTTAGAAACCCCCTATCCCATCACCCCTCCCCCTGCCTCTATGAGGGTGTTCCCCTACCCACTCCCTCCCTCCGGTTTTCCCTCCCTGGCATTCCCCTACACTGGAATGTTGATCACCCTCAGGCCAAGGGCCTCTCCTCCTACTGATGTCCAGCAAGGCCATCCTTTGCCACATATGCGGCCGGAGCCATGGGTCCCTCCATGTGTACTATTTGGTTGGTGGTTCAGTCCCCAGGAGCTCCAGGGAGTCTGGCCAGTTGACACTGTTGCTCCCCCCATGGGGATGCAAACCCCCTCAGCTCCTTCAGTCCCTTCTCCAACTCCTCCATTTGGGACCCTGAGCTTAGTCCAATGGTTGACTGTGAGCATCTGCTTCTGTACTTGTCAGAGCTCCAAACTCCTCCTTCAGGGACCCCGAGTTTGGTCCAATGGTTGACTGTGAGCATCCGCTTCTGTACTTGCCAGAGCTCCAACTCCTCCATTCAGGACCCCAAGCTTAGTCCAATGGTTGACTGTGAGCATCTGCTTCTGTACTTGTCAGGCTTTGGCAGAGCCTCTCAGGAGACAGGTATATCAGACAGCCACAACAGCAAACACTCCCGGCATCCACAATAGTGACATAATTTCTCTTTGTTTTCTTGTAGAAAATATTTAATAGGTTTGAAATGACATACAGCTTCTTCCTTCTGTGAGGAAGGTTTAAACAGAGTTGTTGTAAGGATACAATGCTTAGAAACTTCATTTTCTTTTCTTTTCTTTTTTTTTAATTTATTTTTTTATGAGATATTTTCTTTATTTACATGTCATATGATATCTCCTTTCCCAGTTTCCCCTCAGAAAAAAAGGAAAAAAAATAAAATAAAATAATAAAAAAACAAAAACAAAAGCAAAAACAAACCCCTATTCCCCCCCCCCCCCTTCCGCTCACCAACCCACCCCTTCCCACTTCCTGGCCCTGGCATTCCCCTACACTGGGGCACAGAACCTTCACAGGGCCAAGCGCCTCTCCTCCCATTGATGACTGACTTGGCTATCTTCTGCTATACATATGGTGCTGGAGCCATGAGTCCCACCATGTGTACTCTTTGGTTGGTGGTTTAGTCCCTGGGAGCTCTGAGGGTACTTGTTAGAAACTTCATTTTCTTTCCCTTTTTAAAAGAACAGAGCTGGCTTTTGGCCAAATAGGTCTGTCCTTTTTATTTTATTTAGTATGCTATGATGCTCATTGGACAGGGCATCCTTAAAAAAATTTCATCATTCCCTACTTTATTATTGAAAGAAAACAAAAACCATCAAATGCCAATCAAGATTGTGGTTTCAAAATTCAAGCTCTATTTTATAAATTCCAAGGATCAGAGATAGTCAAAGAACCTTCACAGGGATCCTATAAGTGACTAGTGTAATTTTTATTTTTGAGAGGACATGACAAATGAGAATTGTGTCTTTCTCCACTCTGTTACCAGAACCTCATTAGGACTTGGTGAACATGTGGGCAACTGATTCAGCTAAGACATTCCCCGGAAAAATACATTAGCATTACAAATGCCACTTGCTCTGAATCTATCTGAAGGAGCATTTTCTCTCAGAGGTATAGTAAGAATTACATTACCAGTGCAGTTGGTAAGCTCTGTTGAATAATGCTTCAGCTTAGAAAAGGAACGTGACCTTTTGTATCTCCCAGAGGGACAATAGCGTTACAGATTAATCCAAAATAAAGCTAATTGGAAAAAGACAATAGCAACCCTAGCTTTATGGAGAAATATCTGAGAGAGATTTGCTATATAGTTAAAAGCATAACCTAAAATATTTAGAACAAAATATATCCTGGTATTAGATTTAGACATACGGCTTTTATTTCTTTTTAATTAAGTGCCTTAGCTTTTAGATTGTAGCTACATAGTGAGAAGAGAAATATAGTTTTGGCAATTCTCAATGTTGCATTGCTTTAAACGATAAATACAATTATCCCCAATAATGATGATATTCTTCAGTTGTTATGGTTTCCTATTTTTCACATTTCACTGTACCTGAAATGCTAGGCCCAAAGCAATGTCAAAAGAAAAATGCACCAGATTCCAGGCTGTTCAGAGGTCTTTGTGTCTGAGAGTAATAACAAACAGTGTAACATTCAAATGGCTGAAGTTTAGGGAAAGGGGTTGCGTCTTCAATAAACTAAAAGGAACCATTGTTTTATACAGATAAAGGTTATTCTAATAAATGTCAAACAATGAAATAAGGCACAACAGAAAACTGCTAAATGCATTGACTACATTATGTTGTTTCAAAGCAACCACAGGTAATATGACAGATCTGTGCATATAAAAGATTATTATTCAGGTGACAGACACTTATTATTGAAAGAGTTTGTGTATGACTCACAATGGAAGGTAACTAATTTACAGTGTTAGGTAGTTGTATTAAGATAAAAGTGAAACTATAATGCTAAACTAAACAAGTGATACCAACAAAACTCTACCATTGGCTGCGTGTGCTTACTGCAATGGCTGACAGCACGAGTTCATCACTGAAGTGACTCCTTCAAGTTGTTCTCTGACTTCCATGGACCTACAGTGGCACATGTGTGCCAACACACATACACAGACCAAACAAAATAAAATCATTTTTAAACCTCTACAATCAATCACAATATTGATTCAAAAGATGACCTACAAATTTAGATCATGGGCAAGTATTATACAATAATCATGAATTCCTGCTAAATTCAGCTGAAAAGGAGCTTTAGTCTGCCTGCAAACTCACAGGAACGCCAGATAGTTCTTGATAAATATAGACAGGACATAATTACATAACTATAGTATTACAGTATAACTATATATATATAAAAAACCTAGTGTCTTATTTTTCAAAACTTAATCTTTAAAAGAAATGTCCATCACTAGGACTTAAATAGTTGCACTATTAAAAATTATTTCACACTGATTTGGTATTACTGTTTGATAGTTACTGACTATGAACTATGACGCTAAATATGCACTTCAGTGGGAACTTATGAAACTCAGCTTATCTTAATAGAAAAATGGAGACATGGGATGTGTGAGAGGTTGCTTGGGAGGTTTGATGACTGCTGATACCCACAGGATGAATGAGTGGTTGCCTCTGGAAACCTGTCTACCACCTACATGGTACTTCTTCCCAGGTCACCTTCTACCTAAAATACGTTGGTAACTTAAATAAACACATGGCAACCTTTCATTACCATCTTAGTCGTAAAAAGGTAGCAGAGACCGAAATGTTGAGTTTAAATGGTTTATTCAGTACCTGGACATTTTTAAAGAGGTTAGCGTGATACACCAAATCCAGTAAGATAATTTTGGAAGAGATAATGTAGGGACTGAATCTACAGCTAAACCTGTCCAGATAAGCTGGCTCTTACTGGGTCGGGACTCAGCTGAGCTTCTCTCTGCCTTACTTCACTGCATGTAAAATGAAAATAATAGATTTCCCTCCTAAGTTAAAGGCTTGGCATGGGGACCGGCAGCAAGTGGTGCTCGGAGCATGCAGACACTGCTTTTCCTGATGTTTTAGATAGCATCCAAGCTTTGCTGCTTCTGCAGTATTTGACCTTGGGCAAAGTATTTATATTTTAGGCATTTCGAAATGGGTGAAAATAGAACCTACCCATAGGCTGTTAGGAAAGTTGATTGAGAACATGCACTAGAGGCTCTCTGTGAGGTGCCTGGCATTTGATGAGTTCCTGATGAATGTTACCAACTATACTGCATGTTAGTATAATTTCCAGATAATTTTGATATTAAACTTTTCCCCCTATTTTTTATTAGATATTTTCTTTATTTACATTTCAAATGATATCCCCTTTCCCGTTTCCCTCCTCTCTCTCCCTGCTTACCAACCCGCCCTCTCCTGCTTCCTGGCCCTGGCATTCCTCTACAACTGGGGCATAGAACCTTCACAGGACCAAGGGCCTCTCCTCCCATTGATGACTGACTAGGCCATCCTCTGTTACATATGCAGCTGGATCCATGAGTCCCACCATGTGTACTCTTTGGTTGGTGGTTTAGTCCCTGGGAGCTCTGAGGGTACTAGTTAGTTCATATTGTTGTTCCTCCTATGGGGGTATAAACCCCTTCAGCTCCTTGGGTCCTTTCTCTAGCGCCTTCATTGGAGACCCTGTGCTCAGTCCAATGGATGGCTGTGAATGTCTACTTCTGTATTAGTTGGGTACTATCAGAGCCTCTCAGGAGACAGCTATATCAGGCTCCTGTCAGCCAGCACTTGCTGGCATCCACAATAGTGTCTGGGTTTAGTGATTGTATATGGGAAGGATTCCCAGGTGGAACAGTCTCTGGATTGTCCTTCCTCCAGTCTCTGCTCCACACTTTGTCTCTACAATTTTTTCCATTGGTATTTTGTTCCCCTTTCTAAGAAGGAAAGAAGTATCCACACTTTGATCTTCTTTTTTCTTGAGTTTCTTGTGGTTTGTGGATTGTATCTTGGGTATTCCGAGCTTTCGGGCTAATATCCAAATATCAGTGAGTGCATACCATGTGTGTTCTTTTGTGATTGGGCTACCTCACTCAGGATGATATTCTCCAGATCCATCCATTTGCCTAAGAATTCCATAAATTCATTGTTTTTAATAGTTGAGTAGTATTCCATTGTTTAAATGTATCACATTTTCTGTATCCATTCCTCTGTTGAGGGACATCTGGGTTGTTTCCAGCTTCTGGCCATTATAAATGAGGCTGCTATGAACATAGTGGAGCATGTGTCCTTATTACATGTTGGAGCATCTTCTGGGTATATGCCCAGGAGTGGTGTAGCTGGGTCTTCTGTTAGTACTATATCCAATTTCCAAAGGAATGGCCAAACTGATTTCCAGAGTGGTTGTGCCAGCTTGCAATCCCACCAGCAATGAAGGAATGTTCCTCTTTCTCCACAACCTCTCCAGCATCTGCTGTCACCTGAGTTTTTGATCTTAGCCATTCTGACTGGTGTGAGGTAGAATCTCAGGGTTGTTTTTGATTTGCATTTCCCTGATGACTAAGGATGTTGAACATTTCTTTAGGTGCTTCTCAGCCATTCGGTATTCATCAGTTGAGAATTCTTTGTTTAGCTCTGTACCCTGTTTTTTAATGGGGATATTTGGTTCTCTGGAGTCTAATGACATTAAACCTTTTGAGCATAGAACTAACATCAGGAGAGTGAGTGGTACTGTTTCTTCTCTACTGTTCTATAGACTAATCTGGTGTAAAAATATCAGTTCAAATCTAAGCCTTAAGAGAATATTTGGAAAATTTCAGGTTCACACAAAACGAAATCATGGAAGTCCTGTCATCTCAGACGAAAGACCGTGAAGATTGTCAAGATTCTGGTGATTTAGAAGATGTTCTTATTCTGTGAGCTGCCCAAAGCCGGGATGGCTGCCTCTGAGGATCTTGGCTTCTGGATGACTGGATTACTTATTCGTTGATTTATTTAACTGTGAAGTCATTTGAGGAAGAGATTTAGAGGTGATGGAGAGGAGCAAGGAGTTTGAGCTAGGAATGTCTTAGTGAACTTTAAAGACTAACTCTCCAAGGTTCTGTTGTTTTGTGGGTATGGATTTTCCTATAGTGATTAAAGTTTAAAACAATTTTTAGAACTCGTGTCCAGTCACCGAGCCTTCATGTTTAAAATTTATTTCTCTCATTGTTCTTACCTGAGACATCTTGGGGAATGAGATGGAAAAATGTGCATGCCAACCACACTTGCATTTCTCTTAAAATAAGGAAGTTGAAAAATGATTTTAAAACTCTACTGTCACATAAATTTTATTTTTCCCATTTTAAGCTCTCTGACAGTTTCATACATGTATATAATAAGTTTTTGTTCTATAACAGCTTTAATATCCTATGACACTCCTACCCATAGCAAAGAAAATATTAGTTAATAGATATACAAACATTGAGATATACTCACAATGGACCTTGCTACCACCCTTTGAATAATGTGTCTCATGGGAATAATTGTGTCAGCACTTACTGTCTCATTTAGTGGAACATTCTGCTTGTAAGTGATTTATTTTTTCCTTGTCTTTCAGTTCATTATTCTTAGCCCTAAATTATTATTATTTTTTTTAAACTTAAGGGCCAGCTTTAAAAATAAGTGCTGTGGGACAGTGGAGAAGGGAACTCCAGTAATGTGTATAAGTTGGTATATATTACCTGGATGATGGTGCCATCAGATATCCACAATTCATGGGTAGGTGGAAAGGTTTGGCTATGTAGGGAAAAAGATGGCAGTCAACAAGAACTGAAGTCTGAGGGTAAGAAAAATTGGAGAATAATGCTGAATGAACCATTTGAGAACCATTTGTTTTAACCAAAGGCACTATGACCATGTGAATCAGTTGATCCACCATGTTGATGTCAGTCAATTTTGTCAATGAAGTCATATACAACGAAGGGCCTACCACTGCAGTAATGACCACATGTCTCAATAAAGAGCTGATAGTTGGCCACACCATGGCCGAATGATCAATTATGAAATTGCTACATTGACCTTTCTTTTTTTTTTCTTTACAAATCTACTTTTATTTATTTACTCTCCTTTAGTTTAAATCTGGGATGGGAACATCATCACATGGATTCTGTGTCTAATGGCCTTTGCAGGAAGGTTGCTTCAGAATTTGGCACGAACCATACTGCTGTTTCCATGGGACCGAGTTACTTTTCCCCAAATCACTCTGGTTTTGTTTGGTTTGCTGGAGTCACTGTATTGTTTTTTGCTTTATACACGTAAGCACATCTCTTGCCTAAGTAGAACTCAGTTTTATCTCAGGCATAAATGCCTTCAATTTTAAGAAGAGCCATGTGCTCTCTTTTGTTTCTGACACCTCGCTTGCAGCCAGCAAAAATGGCCTTGCACCACAGCCTTCCAGATGGACTTGCTTTTAGAAGTTCTGTTCCCAGCAAGGCTTTCTTCTGTGGATTGCACCACATTTCATCCAGTGTAGAGCAAGCTTTTGTCCTTGCTGGAACAGCAATCTGGGTAATTTGGGGGCCACCATGCTGCTTCTGTTAACTTAGTGAATGCCATGATTAAATGCCATCTCACCCAGTGCTGCTTTTGGTCAATAAAAATCTCTTTATAGAAAAACAATTAAGGCCACTATTGGAGTTGGGTTCTATATCCACAAAAACTATCATTATGAAGTGTCTGTCTTATGTGTAGAAGTGTATGTCAGTTTAAGGAAGAGTTAGGATTCTGGGTGGATAGAGAACGCCTTAACATTAAGGAGATGTATCCTTCAGAATAATATATGATCTCTGAACAAATAACTAATCCATAATGCTATTTCCTCCAACTGGGTAATGAGTATGGGGAGGACATTTCTCATAGTTATATTTAATGATGAAGAAACAAAACTTTTGCATCCTGAATCCATTATTTTGGCTTCTGCTAGCTTAGAAGTCTTAGTATTCATTAGAGGAATATTCCTCCAGGGGACAAAATTGATCTGGAGCTTGAAATTACCCTGTGTTATTTTGGGATTTTCCTTTGCAGTGGGCTGAGAAGTTAAAAATATTAGGGTGATATTTCCCATGAATTTCTAAGACAGAGTTCAGAGGTTCCTCTGGAGTGGCTCTTAGTGCTGTGATAGCTAGTGATAAAAGTTAGTGAAAGCCTACAGCAACTCTGGATACATAAGGTCATGAGGCTAATCATTCAGTAGCAATAATTTCAGTGATCCCAATAAGGATGAGATGAGATAGTGGCTGAGCACAGAGGGGACAAAGAGGAAGAATGATAGAGAATCCCAAGTGTAATCACAAAATTTATTGTTTTCATGTATCGATCCATGAATTTTAACACCTATAGTAGCTACTTCTAAAATTAAGATACAAAACACATTCTCTCTCCCTCCCTCTCTCTCTCTCTCTCTCTCTCTCTCTCTCTCT
>NW_022196901.1:5955601-5988355 GCF_008632895.1 Mastomys coucha
TCTCTCTCTCTCTCTCTCTCTCTCTCCCTCTCTCTCTATCTATCTATATCCCTGCTTTGTGCTATCACTTTGAGGTTATAGCTCCCTTCCACTTTAGCCATCAAGAACCAGAAACTACTATAACTCTCATTTCACCTACTTTTTTTGTAATTCTATATACATGAAATGGCAATAGTATATATTTTTTGTGATTGCCTTCTTTCTTCTAGTATAATGCTTTTGAAATTCATCCAGTTTATAATGCATATAGGTAGTCCATTTCCTTTTATTGCTGAACAGTAATCCCCAGTGTCTCACATATGACAGATTTGTGGTAGTTACCTTTGAAATTCATTCAATATATTTCAACAAATTAATATGTAATTATCATCAAACTAGTCAAGAAATGAATAGTAGTGAGATGTGAAGGCTTGGATGAGTGGCAAGAGGGTGGAGGGGCACAGAAAGTTGTTAGATTTCCTCTATATTCATATTGCCTTACTTTTTGTATGTCTTTCTGAATCAAAAAGGTTAAACATATAAAATATTCCAACTTAATTATATTTTCATTTAAAAGTTAAATTTTAGAAAAACAAAAAGTACTAATGATACTTTCAGTTAGCAACACTAATAGATATAAGATACTTTATAGATATAAATACTTTATAGGCATAAAGTATTTATCAATTGTTTAAAAACAGATACCTAAGAGGTAAGACATTAATGTGCAATTATGCTCATAGAAGAACAACAACAATAACAAAAGGCCTCAAGCAGCTGTGAGAAGCGTTCATTTGTGGTTACACTTGGGATTTTCTGGCCTTGTTGATGGTTTTCCTCCATGTTCCCAAGACTCCCTGTGGCCAGACTCTATACTGATAGAAGGTTAAAGAAACACTCTCACGTGAGGTCTAGGAGACCTCGAGCAACACAGAGCAGCAGAAGATGCATGATCTCAGAGAAGTTCTCAGGGCAAAGAGGGCCCTAGTGGCATTTGGTTCCTTTGCATTAAGAAGTCACAGAGGATTGAGTACTAGAAGAAGCCTACACCAGAATTCATACCAAAGCTGTCTGATTGCCTGGTAGGGTATCATTCCTTGTTTCACTGTGGCTTACAGATCCACTCTTTGTTCATTTTCTGTCTATGAAATTTTGCAAGGTACTATGTACCACATGGTATAATAAAACAAATATGTAATAGATTTTTCTTTACAAACCAGAAGGTGGTAAAGTCTGTTATGTGCAGTTAATTTTTTGTTTTATTTTTTAAATTTAGAATTGAGGACTTATCTCAAATTTATTGTTGGATAAGTTTTACATACTACTAAATTAATTGCAGTATGTCTGTGATGATTCATATTAGTGATCAAAATACCAGCCCTCACTGATGGTGCTGGATAAATTTTGGAAACTTTAATTAATTGCTGTGTGTCTGAAGTAGTTCATATTATTAATAAAAAAATCAGTTTCTCTCATTTATGGCATTCACATAACACATTGATTCATGTCACACATATTTATTGATGCTTGTATACTAGATCTGGGGATATAGAAATTAGAGCAAACAAAATCCTGTTTTCATGGAGCTTAGATTTTAGGTAGGAGAAGCAGTCAGTAAGCAAAAGTGCAGCTTTGCTAGATGGTTGCAGTTCTAGGGAGAAAAGTAAAGCACAGAAAGGGAGCTAGGGATCTACAGGAATTTTAGGGAAAACAAAATAAAACAAAACAAAATAGGGAAGGACATTTGAGTAAAGACTTGCCAAGGAGCACTGTGGGCAGAGGGAAACAAACACTTCAGGCAAAAGGGAAGCCCAAATGCATCCAGTTAGCTGAAGGAACAATCAGAAGTTCAGAGTTGCAGACACTCAGGGAATGACGAACCTTTAAGATCTTTCACTCAAGTACAAAGGCATAAAAAATCTACTAAAGACAAGCACACAGACAGCTAGAACATTCACACTTGACTACTGTGATGGCTATTCTTGGGTTTCTAAGTCTGGAATAACTAAAACCCAAAAACGGAGGGGCACACCTGTGAGGCATTTTTTTTTTTTTAACTTAATTTGAAATAGGAAGATCTACTTCTAATCTGGATCTTTCAGATAGGAACGCAGCCCTTTAATATGGATCTTGAGGTGGAAAGGCACCTTTAATCAAGAATGTTTGAGTTGGGAAAACCCACCTCTAATCTGGACCATGCCATCTTCTGGAAGTTCGTATAAGCACATGAAAGAGGGAAGCTATTGCTCTTTGCCTGCTGCTATCACCTTGCTAGCAAATCCATTCTTCCTTTCCTGGAACTAGAGGCTGCTTCTCAGGAATTCCAGGAATACTGAAGACCAATTGAAACAGTCAGCCTTATTGACTGAACAACTACTAGAGTCTAAGGCCTTTGGTTCATAGGCAGCCACTGTTGGATTAGTTGGATTACAGCCTGTAAGCCATTCTATGAAATCTCCCTTCTCTCTCTATAGAAAGATTCATTTTAAAAGTTCTGTTACTCTAGAGAACCCTGACTAATACAATTACCAACAAAATGAAAAACTTTTGACTTAAGGACATTGGGGACATCTCTCTTCATGGGAACTTTTAGACTTCAGGTTAATACAGCACAAGTAATTTTAGGGAAGGGATATTTACAACAAACTCCAAATATCCTGATAACAATGTCAGACACTTCAGATGCATGAGCTCTTTGGATATATTAATTTATTGCACACCAACCCTGCAATGTCAAGTACTTTTAGTTCTGATTTTCAGATGAAAAAATTAAAATTGAGGTTCAGGTAATGCTCACTCACATAGGCAGTAAGGAGAAGAGTCTCCATTTAATGTAGGTTTGTCTATTTTCATGTTTGTGATAGTCAATGCTTTGTGTCAACATGACTGGATTATGGGACACTCATGGATAATCATTAGCACCTTACGCCTGGTGTTTATGAAGGTGTTTCTGAAAGAAATGAGTGATTTGATCAATAGTAAGTAGATCTACTTACCATTTGGACTGTCAGCATCTGGTCTGTAGTGTCATGAGTGGAAAGAATGTGGTGAATTTGCTGTCTTCGAGCTGAGGCATACAACTTCTTCTGCTTTCAAATATCTGACCTCTCAAGCTCTTGGCTCTGTACTGAACTTAAGTTTCCTATATCTCTAGTTGGTATAGGGCAGATTGGCATTGTTTTGGCTTCCATAATCACATAGCCAGTTCTGATATCTCTTTGCATGTGTGGCTCTGTGTAATATTATTGTCTTATCTCTCTGAAGAGCTCTAATGTATGTTTCCACAACCTCTCACAAAAGGTTAAACTTTCTAACCAAGAAAAAAAAAAATGAAGGTGGTGGTTGGGGTTCAAGATTTCTCTCTGTGTCCTGGAACTTGCTCTGTGGACCAGAAAACTACCCACTACTGTTTCCTGAGTGCTTGGATTAAAGTTATGCACCTCCATGTCTGGTTTGAATCCTTTGTTCTTTAACTACAAATAGTTTCATTTTGATCTTTTAAGGAAGTCTGAAGAGTTCAAGAGAAATGTTTCATTGGTAAATGGCTTTAGAGAAGTAAATCAAAGAATTCTTTAAAAACCAAGCAACCAACCAACCAACCAAACAATTCAAGACATTCAAAGTTAGTTTTTATTCAAGTGACCTTCTTCATAAAAAAAAAAAACAAAACAGAACAAAAAACAACATAAACTTCTTTATTCCTTTTAGAAATCCCTCAAACTTATACAATTACTTTGGATATCAATCTGGTAATTTCTCAGAAAATTGGGAATAGTTCTGCCTGAAGACCCAGCTATACTGCTCCTGGGCATATACCCAAAAGATGCTCTACCATACCACAAGGACACTTGCTCAACTATATTTATTAGCTGAATTATAGCTCAATTATATTTATATTTATTCATAATAGCCATAAACTAGAAACAACCCAGATGTCCCTTAACTGAAGAATGGATACAGAAAATGTAATATATTTATACAATGGTGTACTACTCAGCTATTAAAAACAAGGATATAATGAAATTTATAGGTAAATGGATAGAACTAGAAAATATCATCCTAAGTGAGGTAACCCAGACCCAGAAGGATACACATGGTATGTACTCACTTATAAATTGATATTAGCCATAAAGTACAGGATAACCATGCTGCAGTACAGAGACCTAAGGAAGCTAAGGCCCAAGGGTGGATGCTTGATCTTATGCAGAAGGGGAAATAAAATAGACATCAGAAGTGGATGAAGAATGGGAACTGTTGGGGGTAGAGGAGGTGGGGGTCAGGTTTAGGGAATGGAGGTGGGGTGGGGAAAAAGCTGGGAGAGAGAACCGAAATTGTCTCTGGGACAAGCTGGAGACATGGGATGGGAGAGGTTCCTGGGAGATGATGGGGGTGACTCTAGCTGAGGGATATGGAGCCTGAAGTGGTCACTTCCTGTAGCCAGGCAGGACTTTGAGTGGAGGGAGGTTGACACCAAGGGACCCATAAGACTTTCAATTCAAAATTTACCCACTCAGGGATAAAGATGAAATAGGGATTGAGGGCCAACTAATAACTGGCCCCAGCTTGAGATTTTGCCCACGGGAGAGAGCCAATTCCTGACACTGTTAATGATACTCTGCTATGCTTACAGATAAGCACCTAGCATAACTGTCTCCTGAAAGGCCTCACCCAGGGATAGATGGAAACAGGCAAAACCTCACAGCCAAACATCAGGTGGCGCTCAAGAGTCTTGTGGAAGAGTGGAGGATAGAAACGAGCAAGCTGGAGAGGTCAAGGACACCACAAGAAGACCTACAGAGTTAGCTAGCTTGGGCCAATGGGGGCTCACAGAGACTGAACCACCATCCAAAGGGCATGCATGGACTGGACCTGGGTCCTTTACACATATGTAGCAGAAGTGCAGCTTGGTCTTCATGTGAGACTTCTTATCAACTTCACACGGGAGCAGGAGCTGTCTCCAACCCTGTTGCCTGTCATTGGATTTCCTTTCCCTACTTGGAATGCCTTGTTGAGCCTCAGTGGAAGAGGATATACTTAGCCCTCCTTTAACTTGACCAGGGTGCGTTGGTACCCAAGGGGATGCTTCACTTTCTCTGAGAAGAAGGGGAAGGAGTTATGAGGAGTGTGTGAGAGTGGGACTGGGAGGGTGGGCGTCTGTGATCAGTATGTAGCATGAATAAAAATAAAGAATTACAAAAATTCCTCTGTTTTTCTGGATTCTTCATTCCTCCTTTCCCACATGTTAAATAATGACTAAATCATATGTAAAATGCAGAATATGATAAAGAAAAGTAGCTAAAGAACTGTGATGGTTTGAATGGGAATTGCCTCCATATGCTTACTTATTTGAGTGTGTGGTTTCCAGTTAGTAGAAATGTTTGAGAAGGTTTAGGAGGTATGACCTTGTTACAGGAGTGTGTCATTGGGCATGGACTTTGAGGTTTCAAAAGCCCAAACCAGACTCAGGCTCAAGCTCTCTCTGTCTCCCTCTCTCTGATTGTGGATCAGATGTAAGATCTCAGCTATTGCTCTAGCACCATACCTACCTAAATTGCCTTGGTTATGGTGTCTCTTCAGAGCAATAGAAAAGTAACTAAGACAAGAATCATAGTATTTTTGTATAACTCAGCTTTGTTCTTATAAAACTGAAGTAATATATGTTTTATGTAAAATAAACAACTGACAAAAAATGTTGAAAAGGTGGGGAAAGGGGAGCCCTAATTCACTGCTGGCACAGCAACTATGGAAATTGGAATGGAGAATCCTCAAAAGCTAAAAATAGAGCTACCGTATGACCAGACCTCCCACTCCTCAGCATATGCCCAAAGGACTTTATATTATCCTCCACTCTTGCTCAGCCATGTTCATAGCTCTCTATTCTCAGTTACCAGGAAGTAGATGCAACTTAAATGTCCTTCCGCTGATAAATGGATAATGAAAATTTGTGATACATATACATAATTAAATACTATTCAACTGCAAGAAAAAATAAAATTATTCAGTTTGCAGATAATTTTGTGGAACTAGAAAATATTGCATTGAGTGAGGGAACTCATAAAGACAAATATCTCTTTTTACTTGTGGGTATTAACCTTCTACCTTTATATATGAGTACATTACCTGGAGAAATTCCAAATACCTGAGAGGTAGAAAAGGGACCCAGATGGGGGTGGAGGCTAGAAAGAACTCTAGAGAGGGACTACTAGGACACAGGACCTAAATAAAGGGGAATGGGAAATAACAGGGGGACCTAACTGGGAAGGGGAGGAGGGAAACATAGAAGGAGGGATAAATAACCTTAACAATAAATGAAAAAGGAATAACAAATCATTTATGTTTACTCATAATTATATGTTTATATGCACATATGCATGTAAAAATGATATACATATATGCAAGGTACTCAGAAAGGTTCAATAGTGATATTCACATCCTGATGTCAACATCTTTCTTGTTGGACTGAAGACCTATTCAGTAGAAGGAAACTCAAGCCTGGTTTGGTAAACATAGCCCAGTACTCATGGCTGATGGTGTCAAAGACCCTGGGAGACCTTTCTACTGATACTTCCTTAAACAAGTATAACACATAACTGAAATCCTAAATATGTATATCGCAGAGAAGTATAGCTCCCAGCCCTTGTCAAAGGCATTTCATTTGCAGCAGATGGTGACCATTAGAGAAATGCATAACTGCTCAAGATACACGGAACGACTGATCATGAAATGCCCAACTCTGATTGATACATCTGTAACATGAGCCTATCATGAAGGTTCAGGGAGCATCCCAGAAGAGGAGGCAAAAATATTTTAAGAGAATCTGCTACAAGACAGTGTCTTCTACTTATGACAGGAATGCTACACATGTCAACAATATGGCTGCCTTAGCCAAACCTGAAAAAAATGACAACACCTATTGACTTGCCAGTGTGAAAAGACTTGTAGGCAATAAATTGCCTAGAGAGGGAAGATCAGTCTTCACCAAGGACTACCCACCAATAGGTTAGCCAATCTCAAAAGGGTATCTGGTGAGAGAAAGTATATATATTTAAGCAGCACTAAATAAACCTAGCAGGTTAATTAATAAAGTTATATATATATAACACTAATACAATATAAGGGGCCACAAATTTGAGGAGTGAGGGAGTAGTGGAAGTGGTACAGGTGGGGAGTTGAAGGGGAAATAATATAAATATAATGCTCATATATGAGATTCTCATAAAATAAATAAGGTTAAAAAAAACAAATCAAAACAGAGTTAATTTGCAAAGGATTGTTTTTGTTCAACTAGTAAAATGAATTCCAAATGTCAAAAGTCTAATCAGATAGAATAATCCAGAAAACACCTTTATTATTTTCCTCTTATGAATATTATTATTAAGCTTCATCTCTTTCCTCTTTCAGGAATTTTAATGTGGATTTTTAAACCTAAGATGGATTCCACACAATAATTTAAATTATTAGGTCTTTCTTTCTTTCTTTCTTTCTTTCTTTCTTTCTTTCTTTCTTTCTTTCTGTTTTGTTTTGGGTTTTTTTGTTGTTGTTGTTGTTTTTTGTTTTTCAAGACAGGGTTTCTCTGTATAGCCCTGGCTGTCTTGGAACTCACTCTATCCACCAGGCTGGCCTCAAACTTAGAAATCTGCCTGCCTCTGCCTCCTAAGTGCTGGGATTAAAGGCATGCACCACCACTGCCCAGCTAATTATTAGGTATTTCAAAAGCATAGAAATGTACAGAGAATAACAAAGCTAATTCTCCAGGCAGTGAAACAAATCTGCCAGTGTCTGAAATCTTGTGCTATTTCCTGATGAGGAAATTGTGGCTTTCTTTCTTTATCTATAAAATAGGGTTGGATAATAGGGTCACTTATATCACACGATTTTCAAGACTAAACGAAGTACTTGATCTTAGAATACTTCTAGTATTTATTTACTAAATGTCTAGTTGAAAGACCCAAACCCAGAGACCCTTCCCCAAAATACGCGTTTAAACAAGGCTGGAAAATTACCAAGAGTTCCCCAGGCCGGTTTGGGGCAAAACAAGACCTTTGTGGTCTGACACCTGGGTGAAATGTTTCAAAAACACCATCTGTCAAGATCAACAAGAACAATGGGACTACCTCGAGACAATGGGACGGCCCCAAGATCCTCCTTCCCAGAACTCAAGAACAATGGGACTGCTCTGAGATCTCAAGAACAATGGGACTGCCCCGACAGAACTCAGGTTGAACTCCGAGTCACCCTGGCCTAATTTACATCACCCAATCAGAGACCTGTAACCATGCATCTGCTTCTGTATGCCCGCCTCCGGCTCATGTACCCTATAAAAGCCCCGCACCTGAGTACATCGGCACGCCACTCTCCTGAGAGCAGACGCCCTGGTACCCAAAGCCCTAAATAAAAGCCTCTTTGCTTTTGCATCTGAACGCCTGGTCTCGTCGTCCTTCAGTGCATGGCCTCGGCCTGATAGAGGCCCGAATCTGGGTCTCTTCATAGTAAGTGCTAGTTATTATCATAACTACTACCCAATACAACAGAACATCACCTTTATATTTGCTTCATATATTTTCTTCCTCCTTTATCCCTCTTTGAACCTTCATTCATTTGAAAAAATAAAATACTGGGGCTGGAGAGACTCAGCAATGCACTTGCAGAGGACCTGAGTTTGGTTGATGGGTGGCCCAAAGCCCGCTTTAACTTTACCTACAAAGGACTCAAAACCCACTTCTGGCTTCTGTGGGCATCTGCACACACACACACACACACACACACACACACACACATACACACACACCACAGCATGCACATACAGAGCACATATACATAAACATAAATAAAAATAAACTTTAGAAAACTAAACAAGAACTAGGAATAATATGGTAAAAGTTCAGGGCTTGGGAGACAGCTCAGTGGGTAAAGTGCTTTCTGTGTAAGCAGAAGAACCTGAGTTTAGATTCACAAAATGCTGATAAAAGCTGGGCATGTTGTCATGTGCCTGGGAATTGGATGAAGATGGACTTCCTGCAGAGCTGGCCAAGATGAACCCTGAGCTCTAGGTTTAGTGACAGACCTCGTCTCAAAAAACATGGTGGAGAGTGGCAGAGAGACATACCCAAAGTTGACCATTAACCTTAACATGGGCACACACACACTCATGAGTGTGTGCATGCATGCACCCCCTCCACACGATTAAAAGTTCAGGTAATGCTCTCTTTATACTCCTTCCTAATTTTTCATTCTTTTAAGTGATAATTAAATGAAATCTGCTCATGTTTTAATACATAAAATATATTGAATGTCTACTTCAAATAAGGTTTGCCTGACTGTTTTCCTCACTGAATGGAAAAAAGTTCTCAAGTGTTTCCTGTGTCAGGTAACTTTCTTTGTAGTTGGGTAAAATGCCATAAACATGTCAAATGAGATTATGTTGAAGGTGCCTCCACTTGGAGCCAACTGTAACCTAAGTTAGTGTAACAGGGAGCTGTGACCTAACTGAAGAGCATATTCTTATTTATTTATTTACACTCCATATTTATTCCTCCCTACCCCACCCCCACCCCCACACTCTGACTTCTCCACATCCCATACATCCCCCCCACCCCCCTGTCTCCATGTGGATGTCCCTACCCCCAACCCCACCTGACCTTCTAAACTCCCTGGGGCTGCCAGTCGCCAGTCTCTTGAGGGTTAGGTGCATCATCTCTGAATGAACATAGTTGGCAGTCCTCTGCTACTAAGAGCATATTCTTTTAATAAGCATCTGAGATTTGGCAGTCTTTCCAGACAATCACAGGTTGTAAGCTAAATTTGGCAAATGCTGTGACCAATTAGGCTATTTCTCTCTCTCTCTCTCTCTCTCTCTCTTTGTGTGTGTGTTTTACAGATACACAGTGTTAGTACAACTATATGAAATAGAAACCCTTCAGAATATTGGCATATTATGGAAATGGTTCATTTTGTCATCATAGTTATAGTAATGACTTTCTCAGCTTGTGTGTTTTTGACAAGTTACCTGTTAGGGTTGAGGATACAGTGTTTGTAGTTAGGCTGGTTCTACATGTCATGTCCTCTGTAGTCTCCAAATGAAGTCTCTAATACCGCCAGGTGGAGCTCTCTGGTTTAAGTTGCTATTTGATACATGAATATTTACATCCCTCAAATAAATTCCACTAAAGTTAATTTGTAAAAAGAGTTTCTTTTACATATAACATTATTTGTTTCATTTTCCCTTAGTATTATTTAGGTTTCATTTACCATTTTTTTTTTTTTTTAACAAATGACATTGATGAAATGTTGGTCTTGACTTTTTTTTAAGATTTATTTTTATTTTTATTTTATGTGTATGAGTACACTGTAGTTGTACAGATGGCCGTGAGCTATCATGTGTGTGGCTGCTGTTGATCTCAGGACCTTGCTCGGGCCCGCTCGCTCTGCCCTGCCTGCTCAGGCATAATGTTACTGCAGCTGTCTTCAGACGCACCAGAAGAGGGCGTCAGATCTCATTACGGGTGGTTGTGAGGCACCATGTGGTTGCTGGGATCCGAACTCAGGACCTTCAGAAGAGCCGTCAGTGCTCTAACCTGCTGAGCCATCTCACCAGCCCGGGTCTTGACATATTTGTTTGTTTGTTTTTTTTGGTTTTTTGAGACAGGGTTTCTCTGTATAGCCCTGGCTGTCCTGGAACTCACTCTGTAGATCGGGCTGGCCTTGAACTCAGAAATCCGCCTGCCTGTGCCTCCCAAGTGCTGGGATTAAAGGCGTGCACCACATTTTTATGTGTGTATCTGATTCCCCCTCCTACGGCTGAATTGTTTGACAAAAAAAAAAAAAAAAAAAAAAAAAAAAAAAAAAAAAAAAAACAAACCACAGACAATGTAAATGTATAATGATTGTAATAAGACTGTATAATAACTATGGAGAACGTGAAAACAAATTCTATAAAAAAGGAAAGAAAGGAAGAAAGGAAGGAAGAAAGAAAAGCAAACATTTCTAATAGACTAGTAGCTGTCTTGCTACTAGTCTACTAGAAAGCCTCTGCCAACAGCTTTGGTTCTGTTTTAATCAGGCTCCTTCAATAACCCCCTCAACCACACCTGGAGACCAGTTACTTTAAGGTGAGTTTCCAGCTCTTAGACACTGATACAGTACCACCGCACTTCAAGTCTCTTTAGCATCCTCTGAACACACTGCGTTAGTCTCGGCATAGGTTTACCACAGGAAGAAGCAACATTTACTCAGCCATGCCCCGTTTGGGGGCACTTGGGCTATTCTATTTCATTTTTGTTTGTTTGTTTGTTTTTGTTTTTTTGTTTTTTCGAGACAGGGTTTCTCTGCATAGCTCTGGCTCTCCTGGAACTCACTCTATAGACCAGGCTGGCCTCGAACTCAGAAATCCACCTGCCTCTGCCACCCAAGTGCTGGGATTAAAGGCGTGCAGGCTATTTCACTTTTAATTAAACAACAGTGAGTGCAAAAACTTACTCTCCTTAATAACTAGTTCTTAGAAGCCTAGAATTAAAAATGACCAGAAAGAGAGAAAGAACATAGAGTCGGGTGTGTAGGGAGGTGGGAAGGATCTGGGAGGAGTTAGGGGAAGGGAAAAATATCAATAAATATTGTATGAAAAAAATAAAAATTTAAAAAGCTAAAGGCATGCGCATACTTAGAAAACTTTAAGTTTATTCTTTGGCGATTTCAAATACGTTTATAATGTGCGGTGATGCCTCTCGCTTTCCCTTCCTTTGTCTTCCTCCCATTCCTGTCATCCCCTATAGGTCCCTTTCTACACTCACGCTTGCTTTTTTGTTTTGTCTTGTTACCACCTGAGCATAACCAGCGCCCTCTGTGCGAACATGGGTTGGTATCTATCCAGTGGAACCTGGTGGGCTGGCTTACTCCTGGGGACACAGTGAATGCAAGGACTGTCCCTCCTCCAGAACTCATCAGTAGTCAGTAGTTCATCAAGAAGGGCTAGGGTCCCTGGGGACCCATGATTTCCTGTTGACAGCCCAGTGCAGTGGGCGTGGCTGCTGCGCTTTTCCGATGGAGAAGGCTGTGTGGTACTTAGAGATAGCCTGAGGTAGCACTCCTCTTTATCTTCCTTCTGGCTCTTACATTCGTTTTGTCTCCTCTTCCATCACATTCCCTGACTGAGTAAACACCCTTTAGTGTGTTGTCAAATTGTTTTCAAGAATATCGGCATTCGGGAGTGCATAACCCACACGGCCATTTTCTAGAATTGTTCTCCTTCCTAGATTCATATAGAAACATTTTTCGTAATATTTCATTCTACCTGTATAAAATTTATGTTTCAAACATTTGCTACTTGAATTCATACTTACATTTTTGTGCTTAGAGGAGTAAAAAATAATTTCAGTCATTTATATTACAATCTGGTTTACCTACAAAAAATCTATGTAGAAAGCATGCCTTTAGCTGAGCTGTCGTTGATGTAGTTCTGTTGATTGTTGTGTGTGAGTGAAGTTCACCTCTGATGTACCCTGCACAAAAGGAAAACAATGTATGCTTAGTAACTCTTAAGTGTTTAATCCTTTAAGAGGAAATTATTAACTGAGAGTTACAAAGAATGCTACTTAGGGAAATCTGTAATCTACTTATGTTGACTAAAATGGGCTTTATTTTAATAAAGAAAGTGTTTTTAATTCATAGACATAGGTTAATTGTTGACAAGGATAATATAAATTTGACTCAAATAAATTCTTGATGAATTAAAGAATAAAAAAAACAAACAAAGGAAGTAAAAACCGAAGCGCTAACAGAGCCATCTACCTGTTTGGGTACTCCTAAACCCCTGGTGGAAGAAAACGGAAATGTCTGTATAATTTGAGTCAGTGTATTTTCTCTGCCGCAGATATACTCAGGTCCATTTATATTTAGTGTGTCAGTTGGGTCAGAGAATCCTTGAGCTCCTCCCACTGATGTGTCATCCTTTACTGCCTAGTGGGGCCACATAAAATAGACCACCACTGCAGCTTTTGTACAGAAAAAATGCTTTCCCAGAAGCAAAAAGGTTCGTTCGCTAGAGGCTACACATCTGTATGAAATAAGACCCAAATTGGCAGGAAGTAGGTTTGGTACCACCACTTCATTCCAGTCTACTGTGAGGCAGGCACCCTTCTATGAGCTTTGTGCACATCAACTTAATTAACCCACATGGCGACCTCACGTGGTGGCTAGTGTTATCATTTTCATTAAATAGATGAGATAACCGAGTCCAATACTACAAACCTCTACAAAGCCTCTTTCCGCTCTGCCATTTCAGCAAACCCTAATCTTGTAGAAATTCATTTAGAAGGTTACTAGGCGTGGATCCCTTAAGAGATATCCCTAGGGTGTCGACAGGGGTCTAGAGAGGGGCGACACCCCGGGGCCTCTGGCCTCTCTGACTCCCTCTACCTTGTCGCTAGGCTCCTGCGCGGGTGGAAGTGCCACCGCTCCACGCGTGCTGGGCTGGGCCTCAGCCGCAGCCCGCGCCACCTGCTCCGGGCTCCCGCATCTCCGCCCCACGTCCCGCCCCCGCGCCGCGCCCGCGTCCCACGGTCCCTCCCTCTGGCGTGACGGTAGCACGGGCGCCGGCTGCCCGCGCTGCGAGCGGCCGAGCTGTCAGCGGGCGGATCAAGCCCAGTTGAGCTGAGCCGAGAGGAGCCAAGAGCACTGTCCTCGCCTCCCGGAGCCGGAGCCGCGCAGCCTCCTCGCCCGAGTCCACCCAGCGCCGTGATGCTGCTGCTCGCCCTGCTGTGGGCGCAGGGCAGGGGCCGGGGGCGACCGGTTGGGGGTCCCCGCCGCGAGCGCTCGCCGCCCTGGAGCCCCGCCTGGATTTGCTGCTGGGCGCTCGTCGGCTGCCAGGCAGTCTGGGCTGGGGACTCGTCCTCCCCGGGCCGCCCGCTTCCTGCGTGCCAGGAGGTGAGCAGCACCGGGTCCCCACTTGGAGTTTGCGGCGGGGTGTGGGGTGGGGTGGTCGCGGGGACCCGGGCTTGGAGTGACCATCACCTTTTTCAGGTTTGGAGGACAGGGGCGTTCGTTTATGTCCAGGGATGAAGTTGCTCACCCCTGCTAGCGGGCTAGGAGCTGGTGTACGGGCTTACTGTCTTTCTGGTGGTGTATTTCTCTCCGCACTGGTGTTTGGGGGTTTCTGAAGGACTTTGCGGCGCCCCCTTTGGAGAGCTAGGTCTCAGGACCTGGGTTTGAGAAAGAAATTTCAGGAAGGGGAGGAGACTGGGGAAGCCCTGCCCCATGGGATTTAGAAAACTAAGGCTTCATAGCTTTTTAGAGACCTAGATACCCACCTTCCCTCCCCTGATTTCTCTGCTCCCCTGTCTCCACAAATGCTTTCATCCAAGTCTCATGGTTTCAGCTTTCAAATAAAGAACAGTGCCGTTTCTTGACATTCTGGCAAGACATGGATGTGAAGAAGGCAGAGAAGAAAGTACTTAGGAAAGAGGCGGGTTGGTGATGTTGAAAATTAGAATGGGCGAAGTGAATATGCTCCTTCGGAGAGGATCTTCACCTGGCTGAAGTCCTGCAGCTGTGTACTTTACAGTTTAAGATTACTGCTGACTTATAGCCAAGAAGGATAAATTCTGGATGATTAAATTTTTCTCCTGCTTTTGGGAAAACGAGACTTACTGTGCCAAAAATATACAGAGGATGTCACTGGAAGTTGCGTTGTGTGTTTATGTTTTCCTTTAATGCTCCAGAAAGTGCGTTCTCTTAATGAAAATAAATGAGGGGAAGGAAGCAACATTTCTGACCTACTTTGAATGATCGTGTTGGAGAAGAGGTGAGGCACACATGCTGTTTTAAGGAAGATTGCTAGGAATCAGGGTGATGGGTTCTTTAAATGTATCCAGTAAAAATAGGTTAGCCATTAGACGAAAGGCAAGATTCTGTTTCTTGTGCATGCTGGAACCACTTCTGAATTCGAGTATCCTCTTTTTAGACACCATCCATCATCCCTGGGTTTCCATCTTCCTCTCTTACAATACGTGCCCTAGGACAGCCCACAATGATGGAAAGTCAGATGGCAAGCTTGGGTGCGAATATGCAGCTGTATTGTAGCCGGAGAATCAGGACAAACTCTTAGCAAACAGCTGTGCATAATTTCAGCGTGTGCTAGTAGTGGTTCAATATGTATCCTGCCATTTGTCACCTGGGAATAATCTATGGGGTTCTATAGAATTCAGCTTTTTGAACATTCACAACTGTTGTGGCAAGATAAACTTTATTGTCCAGTTGCCTAGACACAGTTTATAGAACACATTTCTTTCTTTTCTTTTCTTCTTCTTCTTCTTCTTCTTTTTTTTTTTTTCGAGACAGGGTTTCTCTGTGTAGCCTTGGCTGTCCTGGAACTCACTCTGTAGACCAGGCTGGCCTCGAACTCAGAAATCCACCTACCTCTGCTTCCCCAAGTGCTGGGATTAAAGGCGTGCGCCACCACTGCCTGGCAGAACACATTTCTTTAATGAAGTGAAGTTCCAAGTTCCTTGCAACACTAATTCTTAGTAGTGAAGAATCTTCTTGAAGTGGAAAGGTCAAGGCCACTAGAAGAGATGCTTCTATACCACTATATATATACATATATCTGTATATTTTTCCCCCTAACCCAAGCTGGGTTTAAATTCCTTATATAGCTGGTGATGAATTTCTGATTCTCCTGCCTCCATACCCCAAATGCTAGGATTACAGGTATAGGTCACCACACCCAGTTTATATAGTGGTGTGGATGAAATCTAGGACTCCTTGTGTTCTAAGCAAGCACTCTATGGACTGAGCTACATCCTTATTTGTAGACTATGGTCATATAGAACTGAGGCAAGGGGATGACAGAATGTACAAGAAGATGATGCTCATCCAATTCCAGCCTTTCACTGACTTGGTTTTAGAAATTTCTAAGATCCATGCTTTTGCATCTTAATTTTGAATTTTTCCCTTCAAAAATGAAAATAGACAAAAATCTATAGGAGGATGCTACTGAGTCAGCCTCTGGCTAGTTTGTTTCAAGAACCAGTAATACACAGATCTACTTATATTCTCCCTACAGACTGTAGGCAGTGTGAGACTACGCATTGTGGGTTAGAGGCTCCACTGGAAAGAGAAGAGGCCTCCCACGGGCGTATATCTGATTGTCCATACCCAGACTAGCCAGCTGAGCTAATTTGTGCTCTTGATCATTGTTTCAATCTACCATTATTTTGAAGAGGAAAATGAGGTGGGTAAATGATTCTCAGGCTTTGAGGGTAAGGACTTCCGGTTCTGGGGATGTGAGGCTGTAGGGATCCATCTTGAGCTTAGCAAGTTCTTCTGAGAGATAGCTATTGAACTGTGACTATGGCTGATGAAAGTAGCCATTTCTTGTCTGTTCTGATGGTTTAGCCACTTGTTTTCACCTCCATATTCCAGAGGGACTGGTACTTGCCTCCTTAGGGTTGGGAGTCACATTGGTCTGCTTCCTAAGGGAGTCATAGCTGAACAGAAAGGACAGTAGCCCCGTGAGGTCCCAAGAGATCAAGGACAGCCTTGATTGGGGCCTTTAGGCTGGAAACTAAAGCCGAGTCTTAATAACATGAGTGAAAGGGGGTATGGAAATGTAGCAGGGTACTCTAAACCTCAACCCTCTATCGACATTTTTATAAGATAAACCACGTGACTGCAAAGACTGATTTTTTTTTCCTTCCTTGCTTGTAAAAGGAAAGAAAAGACAGTATAGAAAATTGGTCTGGGATGCACCTGATGATCATTGCCTGAGATGAGACGAAGGGCCCTCCAAAATTATAATTGGGCTGTGGGTAGAAGTTTCACCTTAGATTTGTGGCAAATTGAACTCTGGAGTGAGGTTCTAAGTACAGCGTTCTCAGAGCCCTTGGATGATGGAGTGGGAAGGAGGAATAAAATGATTGCTTTTTGGAAGTTCAGCTGGGGACCAAATCAGCAGGTTGAAAGTGCAAGCACAGACAGGATGGGGCAGGCTGGGAGAGAGAGATAAAAATCCAGTCCAGGTCCCATAGATGAAGGACGAGGATAGGATCCGATATTCTTAAACCATATCTGGACAGTAGATGGAGTTATTTGGAATTTTGTATGGGGAGGGAGACACTTTCTGGGGTTTCATTCATTTGTTTTTCCCTTGACAACTGACTCTAATCAATGACCTATTTCAGTATTAGAGCTTATAATATATTAAAGGAAAAAAATCTGTATCAGTGTGAGAATTGTTTATTGTTAGATTAGTGGAACTCAATGCTAATATATCAGGAAAAATCTAGGGGGAGACTTCAAAGGCCCAGGCTCATAGCCTACAATACCTGTGAATTTGAGTGGGATTTTTGACTAATTGACTAATTGGACCTATTAGGATAGCCATAGGAAAAAAAAATATCCAGGCCAACTGATGATTCAGAGTTGCAATGAGATATTAAAAGGGAGCTCGTGAGAACAGAAAAAGAACAGAACTAAGTGGATTATGCATGCGTTATTTAATTTGATAATTGCAACCACAAGATCCTTACTTGAGTGCTCTAAAAGCTGGCACAATGTGATTCTGCTGGTCTCTGAATTTTTAGTGAATGATGACTTTGACCAACAGTCTTTATTCTGCCAAGATTTAGTGAGTTTATATTAACATGCAGGCAAAATATCATGATAATATTACAAAATAAATACAAAATAAAGATATAATATATGTAAGTAAGGATGAGGCAGGTATGTAAACAAGCAGTTGTAAGTAAGAGATTTGTTGCCAGAAGAGAGGCAAACGGCTCCAGAACCCACTGGGAAGATTGGAGAAAGCACTGCCAAAGAGGTGAGGAGGGCCCGAAAGCTGAGCAGGAAGAGTCAGATGTGACCTGACCGAGGCTCCTTTGAGGGAAAGGCATTTCAGGTGTAGAGCACAGATCAAAAAGTGGCAGGAACATAAAGCTGTGTTGTGTCATAATTGGGTACAGCTGAATTACAGTGAGCAGCAAGACGCATAATGGGCAGTGGATCTGAGAGACAACAGGAGCCTGGTCGTGAAGGGTCTTAGGCCATGCTAAGAAGATGGTCTTCATTTGATAGGTAGCCAGGAGCAAGAGAAGAATTTAAACATTTAGTTTGGCAGTAAGGTGGAGGCCAGATTGGAAGAGAGACACGGAAAGAGGTGAGACAGTCCTGGAGAAGGAAGGCAGGGCATCAGTTAAAGGGTAGCTACGGAAGTGGAAAACACGTGTTGGAAGATTCACAGGAAGTTCCTGTGAGGGCAGAGTGAGTGAGGGATTCCAGTCTGATCAGGGAGAGGCGCCACTAGCTTCTGGTTAAGGAATGTGAGGAAGATAGGGGACTTTGCTCTTAGAGGGACTGACCTAGAGCTGTCTAACTGGCTGCCAGGGACCAAGCTACAGTGCTCAGGATCACCATCTGGGGCTCACATGGGGACTTGAGAGTCATGTGGGTCAAAGGAGTGGTTGAAAGAATTGAGCTTGGGTTTTACCAACACTAAGCAGAGTAGAAATGTTCACAAGGGAGACACCAAAACAATGGTTTAGACTGAAGAGGTTGAGTTATGGGATTTTGAAGAAAGGGAGAAGACTTTGAAGAAGAAAGGGGTGGCTGTGTGTCAAATGCCTATAAGCGAACTGACAAGAGGCTATGTATTTGGTGACTGTTGCCGGTGCCTGTGCCAGGGTGGTTCTACCAGAATCAGGTGGGATGGGTTGATATTAACTAGCTGGTGAGTTAGGGGTTATAGGATAGGACGGTGATAAGCCTTCCTAGGTTTGGTAAGTGGTTGACATGTCCAAGTGTATATATACCAGAAAACATGCTAATGAAGCTCTGGTCCTGTGCTCTGGAGGAATGTCACATTGTCACTGAAGGAGATAGGACAGCTCTGTTTTCACATAGTAACCATAATGACTCCTGCTCGTTGTGCCTCTGTAGGTAAATTTTCCATTTCAAGTTCTCATGCTCAGAACCATTTTCCATGTTTTAGGCAAATGTCAGCAAGTATTCACACCATCAATATTTACAATGTAAAATCCAGAGTTGATAGATCTGTGAAGTGTCATGTTTTAGCACAGGATGAAAATAGCAGTACTCAGTACAGATAGTGGCACACTTTCCTAGCACGGCTTTCTTTAGCGGTGTCTTAGTCAGGATTTCCATTGCTGTGAAGAGGCGTCATGACCAAGGCAACTCTTATAAAGGACAACATTTAATCAGAGCTGGCTTACAGTGTCAGAGTTTCAGTCCATTATCATCATGATGGGAAGGAAGGGATTGTGTGTAGGCAGACACAGAGCTGGAGGAGCCTGAGCTGAACTCTTCTACACCTTGATCCAAAGGCTGCCAAGAGGAGACTATCTTCTTTAGGCAGCCAGGAAGAAGATGTCTTCTGCTCTTCTGCACTGGGCAGATCTCGAGCAGAGGAGCCTCTAAGGCCCAATGACACACTTCCTCCAACAAGGACATTTATTCCCAAAAGGTCACATTTCCTAATAGTGCCACTTCTCATGGGACAAGTATATTCCAACCACCACAAGCAGTGTTCGGGACTTCTGCTTTTGATTGTCAGAAGAAATCAAACATTCAACCCATGAGTCTTTTGGAAGAACGTTTCATATTTAAACCATAGCACTAGTCTCGTGAGGTGTAGGAGACAAGCTAAATATTATAGTAGGAGTCTGTTGGCTGACGGTCCTGGGTACTGGTGACAGAACATCTCAGACATATAAAGCTTTCTGTCATAGATCAGTTCCTAGACCTCCACTACTTAGCTCTTATTGGACCACAAAAGACAACACATCTTTCCTAGTTTCTGAGTTTTAGCTTTAGCATCTGGCAGCTATAGATTTTCTCATGAGTATTGTTTGCAGGAAGTGCCCAAGATGGGTAAGTGTTCTCTAAATGGGTAAGTGTTCTCTAATGGGGCACCAATCCGAGGAGCAAGAAGGAACTAGAATCTACCCAGCACGATAAGACAGGGCTCTGGCACATATCTTCATACTTTCCTCCAAATCATATGCCCAGAAGGGGCCCATTTTCTATGTTGCACAAGGATACCATATGCTTTAGCAAAGGCTTAGAGCACACATTTCTCCCCAAGTACATAGTACACTCACCAAGACAGGGAATTATATAATCTTACTCAGCAAACAATGATTGAAGTTATTTTTGTTGAAAGCACTTTAGGGATTATAAAAATAAGTAAGTCATAGATCTTCTTTGGAAGCACTAATCACAGCCTTCAAAAGAATAGTTAGCTTTGCTTTTCCAATTATATGAAGAAATTGATTTTTATGGAGCAATTAGTCATAATTGACATATTCTTTAAGTTGTATCTGATTTAAGACAGAAATAAACACCCAGTGATCATGACATACTGGCCTTTGGTTTAAAATTCTGGGGCAGAAGAGACTATTTGTTTTTACTTAAAGCTTTGTTACTAAAGACTTATTCTTTCTCTAGGTCAGTGGTCCTCAGAGTGATTCTAGGACCAGCAAAAATTAACATTACCCTGGAACTTGTTAGAAACACAGTATCTTGAGCCCTGGCCTCATACACAGCAATCTCTGTCCTTGTCAGCCCTTTGGGTAATCTTGGTATATTCTGAAGTGTAAGGACCACTGCTCTTGGAGTAAAGGAAGAAATACAGTTTTTGGTCTGAAACATGGGGACATGTTTTGTTGCAAAAAGTCCTTGACCTTATATTCTCATTGACTTCCTGCTTCATCAGAACATCCTAGAACCTTATTAACCACACTGAATGGACCATGAGATCCTCCGTTCTCAGGAAGTGCCTTTGCAAACATTGCCTAGTTATTGCTTAGCTACACTCTGAGACTCATGCACATGCTGGGAAAAAGACAGCATGCAGAAGACAGGGCCAGTGCTTTCTAAAAGTTCACACCTGACAGAATAAGCAATATGGAAATTATTAAGTACTTGGGCTTGTTGATGCCCAAGATTAGCATTAGAATAAAAACAGCTGTAATACTAAGGGGAGGGAGCTGCTCAGTCTTCCTGGTTATGTTTTCCAGTCTTTGCTACTTATCTCAAGAGGTGTTTGTTCTAACTCAGACTATCTTCTTGAGTATTCAAGACAAGAGACTACTTGAAGTCTGTTTGTGCCCCTGGTTGATGCCATCTTGAACAATCTTTGAGTGACTGTTTGGAAATGCAGATAGTAAATCCTGCCTCATCTGCATTTGAAGGGACTCTGTAGATTTGAATGTAATGAGTGATACTCGTTATTATTCTCAAATAACTGAAGAACAGGGTTTTTAAGGGTTGGAGGAAGAGTTGGAATTCACAAAGGCAATTTTCTTACTGAAATACTCTATACTTCTTTCTTTCTTTTCTTTTTAAAAAAATAGAAGTTTAGGGTGATCATTTTGTCATTACAGAAATTTTTACCACACTCTTGGATTTTATCTTAGCCCACTATAATCCTCAGTCTTTGCTGGTCCTCACATCTTCCTGGCTAAGTCACACTGTTATGTTCCTGGGTTTAATCTTCGTCCTGCTATCTTCCCAGTCATTCTCATATTCTTGGTGATGCCGTCCATGACTTAATATTTAGATTACATGTCTGTGATGATAGCTGTGAAATTTATCCCATTTGTGCAGCTCAGCTCCCACATTCTAAGTAAACAAAGAGTCAATGTCTCTCCTTGGTTTGATACCTCCAATATGATAGAACCCAACCAGAACTCTTAACATTTACCCCAATACTACTCTTATAGCTCTGCTCATGACATTACAGGGACTCCTCCCTTCAGGAACCTCACTGACCTCATGTCCTTCGTGTCCTACATCATGTCTGTCAGCAGCTTCTCTTGTCTGTGACTCAAATGCTTAGGGTAAGAACCTTACCCTACTTGTGACTTCTGGCTCACCACCGTGATATATTGGTTAAGCTGTTGTCATAACTTCCCATCTGGATTTCACAGCACAATCTAGGAATAATAATCAAACATAAATTAACATTTTTTAAATAAAAAGAACTTTATTTTGACACTCAGAAAATTTTAGGTCAAGAAATGCTATACATCCCAGGTAAAAACTTTCATGTACATGCCAAGTATTGACTTATTTCTAAACTGTTATCATCTTTGTTAGAATCACCACCAAGGAAACCATCCTTTTTTAATATTTTGGAAATTCAAGTACCAGAAAATATTGGATTAAAATTGTAACTTACTAGACCATTTGAAAGACCGTCATTCATGTCATCAACATTTAAAATATAATCATGAAAAGTGAATGCTTTGGTTATCTTTGATGGGAAAGCATACCAGTTAGTTTACTGGTTCTGAAGTCTTCTAATAAAATTGATAGGAATTTGTGTATGCTTAGAGAGAGAAATATGGATGTCCTAATTTTCCAATCCAATTTTATCCACTCTTTCATCAAATAAAATAGCAAAGTTTTTAAACTTCAAATTAAAAAAATCTTATAAACTAAAACAAGAAAACCTTGCCTTTCTGTGTTAAGCGTTTTAAGGCATTCATTCATACCAAAACTGTGATGCCGGCCTGTAAGTCAGCTGTCTATCAAAGTTCTTGAGGAAATCGTCTTGAAGGAGGGAAAGTTTATTTTGACTGATGGTTTTACCGATTTTGGTCCATGGTCAGTGTGGCTGGGGAGGGGTATGGCCTAGAAGGGATAATTGCACCTCTTGGTGTTCTTCTTCTCGTAAGTCTATTTTGTGCTGCTCTGACCAGGTATACAGACTGGGAAGTTTAAAAACAAACAGGTATTTGGCAGACAGTTCCAGAAGCTAAGAACAAGAATAGGGGGCTCTCTAGTGATATCCTCAGGTGAATGTGAGGAGGAGGAAACGCGAACCTGCCCTTTTATAAAGAGCTCACGTTTTGTAACAGTGGCATAAAGACTCCCATAGAGTGAAACCCTCAGGACGCACTCCCCTCCCGTCTTCAGATATCCCCACATTAGGAACTATGCTTTCCTCATAAGAGCATGAGGAAGACACTTACACGCTGGCACACTTTACTTCCCATTCTGGTTCAGTCACTTTCTGAAGAACTCTACTTCCCAGGCTCTCTGCGGTGTTTCCTCATCCTGGATCATCATTCCTCTCTTAGACATTTACTTGGGTTTCTTCCTCATGGCCTCCTTATTTCTATGCAATTATCTTTTTGGTCAGGCTTTCCCAGGAGACATGTATAAAGTTAGAACCCCCTTTTATTTCTAGGTTATGGTTATGGCTTTTTAATTTCATTTTTTGGTATCCATAATAAAATGTACTATAATCATTTGCTTATACAACTCTGTTCTCCCCAGTGCACTTTAAACACCACAGGTGATATGTTTCTATATGTGTGTGTGTATTTTATTGTATCCCCAGCACTTTGGACAGGGCCTGACATTTAGTAGGTGTTCAGTAAATGCCATTGAATTACACACTACAAGAACATGCACATTTACTTTGAGATAAGTAGGTTATTTTTAATTATTTTATTGGGTATTTTCTTTATTTACATTTCAAATGTTATCCTCTTTATCAGTCCCTAGCCCCCAGAAACTCCCTATCCCATCCCCCTACCCCTGCTTCTATGAGGGTGTTCCCCTACCCACCTACTCACTCCTGCCTCCCCAACTTGGCATTCCCTTATACTGGGGCATTGAGTCTTCACAGGACCAAGGACCTCTCCTCCCATTGATGCCTGACAAGGCCATTCTCTGCTACATATGTGGCTGGAGCCAAGGGTCCCTCCATGTGTACTCTTTTGCTTGTAGTTTAGTTCCTGGGAGTTCGGAGGAGGCTGTGTCTGGTTGGTTGATATTGTTGTTCTTCCTATGGGGTTGCAAACCCCTTCAGCTCCTTCAGTCCTTTTTCTAACTTCTCTGTTGTAGGCCCTGTGCTCAGTCCAATGGTTGGCTTCTAGTATCTGTCTCTGTATTTGTCAGGCTCTGGCAGAGCCTCTCAGGAGACAGCTCCTATCAGCAAGCACTTGTTGGCATCCACAATAGTGTCTGGGCTTGGTGACTGGATATGGGATTGATCCCCAGGTGGGACAGTCTCTGGATGGCCTTTCCTTCAGTCTCTGCTCCACACTTTGTCTCCATATTTCCTTCCCATGAGTATTTTGTTCCCTCTTCTAAGGAGATCCAAAGCATCCACACTTTGGTCTTTCTTCTTCTTAAGCTTCATGTGGTCTGTGTATCTTGGGTATTTTGAGCTTTTGGACTAATATCCACTAATCAGTGAGTGCATACCATGTGTATTCTTTTGTGACTGGGTTACCTCACTCAGAATGATATTTTCTAGATTTATCCATTTTCCTAAGAATTTCATGAATTCACTGTTTTTAATAACTGAGTAAATGTACCATATTTTCTGTATCCATTCCTCTGTTGAAGGACATCTGAGTTCTTCCCAGCTTCTGGCTATTATAAATAAAGCTACTATGAACATAGTGGAGCATGTGTCCTTGTTATATGTTGGAGCATCTTTTGGGTATATGCCTATATAAACACTTTAAAATAAGTGATATAAAATTATCTGAATTTCTAATGACCAAAGAAATATAATTTACAGTAGAAATATTAGTTTGGAGGATAATAATGTTTTTACTAATTTGATGATAGAAAAAAGTATCTTACTGCTATAATTTATATTTATTACTTATTTATTTTAAAGGTTTATTTATTTTATGTATGTAAGAACACTGTTCCTGACTTCGAACACACCAGAAGAGGGCATTGGATCCCATTTACAGAACCCTACATCCGGTTGCTGGGAATTGAACTTAAGACCTCTGGTAGAGCAGTCAGTGCTCCTAACCACTGAGCCATCTCTCCAGCCCCATTTATATTTTTATTTAATCAGTGATGACAGCAATATTTTTATGTCACTTATATTTTTATATTTTGTCTCTTGTGGAACTTCTGTTTTTGTTGGTTTTCCCATGTATGTGAAGTTTTATAATAAGGAAAAATATATATTACCCATATTTTTGGCCTATCTAGATGTTTTGAGATACATAACACCTAAAGAAAGCAATTATTTCAAGTACATATACACAAAATATATGTAATTATTTCCTTTAATGCTTAGTTCAATGGATGGCTGTGAGCCTCTACTTCTGTATTTGTCAGGCACTGGCAGAGCCTCTCAGGAGACAGCTATATCAGGCTCCTGTAAGCTAGCACTTGTTGGTATCCACAATAGTGTCTGGGTTTGGTGACTGTATTTTGTATGGATCCCTAGGTGGGGCAGTCTCTGGATGGGCTTTCCTTCAGTCTCTGCTTCAGAAAGCATTTTATATTTATAAGGGCTGCTATTCTGGTCTGTTGGAGACTTGCAGGGTTTCTGCTCTGCACGGAACACCGGCTTGGGGCTCAACAATGAGGTCTAGTTTACTGAACTGTCCATAAAACTATGGACTCAAGGGACATTTCACTGAAAGTTGCAGCCACACCCCCGGAAACTGGCAAGAAAGTGTGGCAGCATTTTCTCTGTCCAATCACATTAGGGCAGTGACAGGTCTGTGACTGGACAGGAATAGGGAGGTGGAGCTAGAAGTTGAGGACAGAAAAGGACAGAGAGCAGGAAGGAGCAGTGGTTGTTCATCATGGAGGCAGAGGAAGATGATGATTCACACCCTGCATGGATATAACAACCAAGTTAAAGTTTTTACAAGGTTAGGGTAATTGGGTTAAAACACTGTCTTTTTTTTTTTTTTTTCATAAAACGTCTTTATCATTGGGCTCTGAAATTATTGTATTGGCATCTTGTAAACTATGATCTTATTATTATATAAACCTGATTAGATAATTAAGCCTTAAAAGTCATGCTTTACTGGGTACTAGGTGCTAGATGAATGACTGTGGGGATGTGTAAAGAGTTGCATGTGAGCGAGATGTTGCTGCTAGCTAGGAGAAATTAGCAAGAGCCTGCGGGGACATAGTGTTGTGGGCAGATGGTACCGGCCCTAAAATGTGGATTCATTTTTACTACTCCCTGCAACAAGAAAGTCAATCTTTTGTAGAAGCTCACAGACATCTATTGATCTGAGTACAGGTTCCCCAGTGAAGGAGTTAGAGAAAGGACCAATGGAACTGAGGGGTTTGCAGCCCCTTAGGATGAACAACAATATGAACTAACTAGTACACTCAGAGCTCCCAGGGTCTCAACCACCAACCAAGGACTGCACATGGAGGGGTCTGATTGTTCTGGCAGCATGTGTATAGTAGAGGATTGCAATTTGATCATCAATAGGAGGAGAGGAGCTTGGCCCTGTGAAGGTTCTGTGCCCCAGTGTAGGAGAATGCCAGGGCCAATAAGTGGGAGAGGGTGGGGTGGTAGGCATGGTGAGGGGGGAGGCAACAGGGGTTTGTTTTTGTTGTTTTTGTTTGTTTCTTTGTTTTTTTGGAGGGGAAACTGGAAATGGAGAAATTTACATGTAAATAAAGAAAATATCTAATAAAAAAAGAAAGTCAATCTTTGCTTTCAGTGTTTTGGTTTAAAATAGTGGTTTTTCTTATTTGTTGTCCTAAGTACTTAATTCTAATATTGCCACAATGTAGTCAGACAAAGGCCCTTGCTTATTTATCATCCTAAAACTGAGAGCAAAAAAACTGACCATTTGAAATGAAAGCTTAATGCAGATTTCTATTTGATCACTCATGTGCAAATCAATAATACATACTAGGCAGTAATTTGAACCAAAATAATAATTGATACTTTAATACACTTGATCCTGGTGTGCTGAGGAAGTGCCTACCTGTCTAAACACCAGGTAAGTATTAACACCATTCACCTCAGGTTTTTGTTTCATTTCTGACATTTGTTACTTTTAAAAATTAGTAACAATATATGGGCATTCTAGAAAAAAATGAAGCAATAAAATACTTATTCCACCAAATAATCACACCGCTATTGATGTCTTTTTCTAATAGGAACAATAAATAATAAGAACAAAAATCAAGTAAAAAAAAAAGTAGGTGCATTTTGTGTGTTAACTCCCCTAAATTCTGATGAGTATGATCCCAGTGTGGGTAAGTTACTTGCATGGTCAGGCTGCTGCCCGAGCCTGTACTCTTAACCATCAGGCTAAGCTATGTCCAGTACATGTAAAAGTGTCTTTTGTGTGTGATTTTTGTTATGAAAATTTGTTCCAGAAATGAGAATATTTCCTATATTAGTTTTAACAGCTTATTTCCTTATGTGACAATACGCTACAGCATACCCCCACTTGGACACATATTATTTAGTGCTTGGTATTGCTGACTGGGAACTTTTTAGGCCTTGGGGCCCCTTTGTTAACAATATATTTGAGATAGTGTTGTTTGGCTGAGCCCCACAAGGCTGTTGAATGATGGCATCTGTGTTGTCAGGTATCCTTTCCCTCTTGGGAAGGCTATTTAAGGAAGGCAAGCAGGGCTAAATAGTCCTAACAGAGGGGTGGCCACATGTCAAGGAAATAAGAGCAAAATACCTATATAATCTCACATATATATTTTGAGTAATCTATAGTTCATTTTATTCTATTGTTTTTGTACTATGTATTGTATAATTGGTTATGTGGCTTTTATAATCTATTTTATACAATATTTGAAAGGTATATACACACATTAATTTGATATTTTTTGTGACTGTCTTTATTTCTTCCTATATTTTGTTTTGCTTTTTGAAATGAGTATCATGCAGTCTAGAGTAACCTTGAACTCCTGATCCTCCTGCCTCTATTTCCCCAGGTTGGGATTATAGGCATGCAGTACCGTGTCATCCCTTACTTTTCTATTCTGTGCTTCATTTTTCTGTTCCAAGGGTTCATACAAAATTTTAACTCACAATTTATACACTACTGGATTTTTTTCAAAGATTTATCAACTGTTCTTACTCATCTATTCTTTCTATTCAAACTCAGAATAAATTTAAAAGGGTTCACAATTTCTTCCAGCTTCTGTTAAATCTATTAAAAATGACATCTTTATAGGTATTGTCTTTTTTACATTTAAGGACATTGCCTGCTTTAGCTTTTATTGAAGCTAAATAAATAAATATTCTGCATTCTTTACTCTCTGCATTCCTATTTTACTTGATTTTTTTTCTCTACAATCTTACTTCTAATTGATTTCCTCCTGATGGGTTGAAAAGCCATTTGCATTTGGAAATTAATTATCTGGTTTCTTACTGGACTGTCTTGTTAATTTTAACAGTTTGCTAGAAACCCTGATTCTGTTGATAGTGAGAACCACTTGTTGAACATTAACCCTGTAGTGCACTGCTTCCATTAGCCCCAGTTCTCACAGCATTCCAAGTCTGCCTTTAGAGATGTGGACAGTGGAGCTCAATTGCAATTAGTAACTTTCATGAGATGACAAAGCTGCACAGTCATAAAGCTGGGGCATGGTTTTCTCCAAAGTCTGTTATTGCTATGGAACCCCATCACCTCTGCCTAAACAGAACTGATCAGTGTTTGTAGTTCAGCATGGTCGATTTTTGAGGTTTTGTATTTTCAGTTTCCCACCTAGTAATCAATCATTTTTAGATCATTCCTCTTTTTCAAGGGTGGTCTCTTCTTCAGATGTTTCAGAAATCTCTAGGACAGGTGTTGCTTTCCAAGGAGGTGCTCAAAATTGAGGGTTCCATGTCCTGTTGTGTTTTCCATATACACCTGTGTTGGTGGCCATGGGCCCTCCTTGTGAGGTGGTGTGTCTGTGCAGAATCCTTAGCCTAATTTTACTTGTTCATGCAAATGTCTGTCTCACAGTACCACTGATGGACTGGGGAGCTATTGTTAAGGTTATAGTAGATTTTTGATTGAAAGAGTTTGATTTTTGGAACCAAAACTGTTTGTGGTTCAGTTATGGTAAGTAACACATGAAGGTATTGACCCCAGGGCAGTTTCTGCTATTGTTCTGGGAATGCAAGAAGAGGTGAGAGGGATGATCAGAATATGCTATCTGAAAGTGGAAGTTAAAGATGTCTGAAAGTGGAAAACATAAAGAAAAATATGAATAAAAATTGATGGTTCATAATTCTGTCATTTTGTTTCACTGTTTTTGTTTTCTTCATATCCCTTTCTATTAAATTCATAGTTATCACTGGTCATTATTCTAAGTACTTTAGGGATTTTAAGTCTTTTAATGGTTAGTCCATTCATTGTTCTAATGTTCATGGTAACGTCACTTTAAAGTACTATCTAGATATAATGTGTGAAAAGGTGTTTAGTTTCTTTTATGCTGTCAAAAGCAACTTAAGAAAGAAAGGATTTGTTTTGGCTCACAGTTAAAGGGTACAGTTCATCATGGTAGAGAAGGCGAGGCAGCAGGAGCCTGACATGCTCACCATAATCAGGAAGTAGAATGAATGAATACATACTGTGTTCAGTTCCTTTGTCCATTTATCTACTGGAGGATCCTAGTCAGGGAATGGTGCCAGCCATAGTGGGTGGGTCCTCCCACCTCAATTAACATAATTAAAATGAGTAAAGCCCAGAGGACTTTATTCCAGATGATTGTAGAATCTGTTAGATTGCCAAAACTAGTAATCACAGAATGTTAAAATATTGCATCTGTTTTTTCCTTCATTGTAGATTATTTGATGCACACTGAACTATGATTATTTGAAGTGTGCCATTTCATCAGTTCATAACATATTAAACATGTGAAACTATCATCATGTGATAACTGTTTCCCATATTACAAAGAAAAAAAAAAAACCATTTTGACCCTCTTACCAGGCAGGCACTTGTCTACTTTTGGTAATTACAGACTCAGTTTTCCAGAATTAAAACTGGTTGGCTTCTTGTGCTTGGTGAAATGACTTTGGAGTTTGCTTACTTGTGGTGTGCATCATTTGTTCCTTTCCATTGCTGAATGGTATTCTATAATATGACCACATTCATTTCTTACTTCATATATTTGTTTTTGGCATGCTGCAGTTCCAGTTGTAGGACTTGACATTATTGAATGCAAATAAGCTAAACTGTGAACATTGAAAGCTAATTGAGCTCTGGCCAACTAGATTTTTTTTATACTATTCAAAAGCACAGTCTCTAATGTATTAACAAAGCCACAAGGAAGTTGAAATTCTGAGGTAATCTTGGAGGTTATTTTATGCTTTGTAAGTGGTCAGTGCTATTCAGATAAATCTTGGTTTTGAAAGGCTAACTATTCCATAAGTCAATTGAATATGCCTGATTTTGCTTTGGTACCCATCTGTCCCTGGTGATGTTTTTCAGATGTGAGTCAAATTATTTCTTTGTTTATTTTTTGCATTTGATATAATTTATGACATCCTTAGTTCTTTACCATTAGCTATGCAATTGCATACCATTTTGCAGAGACCCTCCCATACTATTAGTCACTTTTGTTTCCAATTTTAATGAGGCTGATCTGTTGCTTAGCCTAAAGTGGTCCACTAACTCAACATACTTAGCCTTATCACAATTGCATGAAAACACGCAAAGGTGGGCTTTGACTGTTTTGCCATTTCCATAGGCTAGAGGTTTTCAGCATCTGTTTTAAAACAAGATTACTGTCCTCCAACAACAATGCCTTGCATAGCCATAGTGATGGGCTATGAATAGAGCCTAATAATTTCAATCTGTGTGTGTGTGTGTGTGTGTGTGTGTGTGTGTGTGTGTGCAAGCATGCATACCTGTATACTGGAGAGGGAGTTGAGAAAGGGAAGAAGAATGCCAGAGGTTGATGTTGGTTCTCTTCCTCAAGTATGAAATCCAATCTCAATTAACTGAAGGGGAAAAACATTGTAGCCTTGAACTCTGCCAGTGGGCCAGTAGGCTTGAAAGAAACAGAGCTGTTACTTTGAATTAATGAATCAATGTCTTCCAGAGTACGTGGGAATGGTGGCTCTCATATCACTAGTTTAGAGGTTCTAAAGATTTGCTATAGGTTCTGGTAATGGACACTTATACACTCTGAATGACAAGAGTAGACTGTGTTCCACTGAAAGAACAAATACATGTATGCAATGTTAGCTAAAACTGTATTATTCTAACTGCAGTAGGATCATTATGTTTGGCTGTATTTTCTCATTTGGTGGTAAGTATGGGAATTTGGCTGACTAATGTGTTTACATTTTTAATCCAATTGCTTATATTCCCTGTAGCCATCCTACATATCCTCCCTGAGTGATCATATCTGTATTTTCTTATACTCTTGGTTTTCTTTTTTTATTGATTTAAGTTTTATTATATTATGAAGAGAAAAGATACATAATTTCAATTTATCTGAATTTGTCAACATTTAAAAACATATTTTAAGTAAATAGAATTACATCACATTCTTCTTTCCCTTTTGTACCCCAACTCCTCTGAGAGACCCCCCTTCAATACTTGCCATACCTTTCATTTTTTTAATTTTATCATATTTTTTAAAACTTATAAAATATTGTAACAATAAAAATGAGTACTATAAAAGTTGCTTAATATAAAACAATAATTAATTGAACAGTCTTATGTAGATGCTTGTCTGCAGCAATACTGAAAATACATACATTTTTCTCAATATAAATTTTAAATAACTCCAAACATATTAACTGTATGATGTTTTAAAATAATATACCACTATTAGTTTTTTTAAAAAAAATGAACATAAATAAAGTCTTTTTGTTTGTTTGTTTTTAGTAGAGCTTAAAACTTTGGCTTTTACTGGTACAAACCCAAAATATGAACAATTTTTAGACATTGGAGTTCATTGGAATAAGGCTGTACACCAATGTCCCTCACATCACCAAAGGCTTTTACCTCCATAGTAGCTAAGCTAAGAGTTGACAGCTCTGCTACGCCAAGGAATGAATTGTAGGCACAATTTTTGGGTACATATTTCCTGCTATGGTCAAAGCTATTTGTCCTGAGTGATTTATCTTCATTCTCAGCCCACAGGGAACAGCTTACATTCATTTAAGAAATGGTATGTGTGTGGATCATAGGATCAGAGGTGAGGAGGACACAACACCTGTCCCAACACTGGGAGTAACTGGGACCAGCGGGACTCAGGCATGCAGGAATTCCACCAGTCCAGTGACATGGGTTCCTTCCAGTCTGTCTGGGTTGGTGCCCTGAGCAAACACTGGGCACAAACTCTGAAGCCAGTCCCACAACACCCAGAGGAAGCTCCACTCCCAGATGCTCTAACACATCCAGGATCATAGGATCAGAGGCGAGAAAGACACATCTGTCTCAACACTGGGAGTAACTAGGATCAGCCGGACCCAGGCACTCAGGAACTCCACCAATCCAATGGAACAGGTTCTTTCCAGTCTGTCTGGGCTAGTACCCTAAACAGACCTTGGGCATAAACTCCATAGCCAGTCCCACAATACCTAGAAGATCTACTCCCTGGTGCTGTAACACACCCAGGATTACAAGATCACAGGATCTCAGAATCACAAGATCACAGAGACAGCGTGATTCTGAGGAGTTCTGACACAACCATGATCACAGGAAGGACTCCAGTCAGATATAGCCAGGGCAGATAGCACTAGAGAAACCAGATGGCAGGAGGCAAGTTTAAGAACATAAGCAACAGAAACCAAGGTTACATGGCATCATCAGAACCCAATTCTCCCAACATAGCAAGTCCTGGACACACCATCACACCAGAAAAGCAAGATTTAGATCTAAAATCACTTCTCATGATGATGATACAGGACTGTAAGAAGGACATAAATAAATCTCTTAAAGAAATATAGGAGAACACAGGTAAACAGTTAGAAGTCCTTAAAGAGGAAACACAAAAATCCCTTAAAGAACTACAGGAAAACACAATCAAACAGATAAAGGAAATGAA
>NW_022196901.1:5989180-5991100 GCF_008632895.1 Mastomys coucha
AACAAAAAAAAAAAGAAAGAAAAAAAAAAGATCAAGTAACAAATAAAGGCAGTCCTATCAGAATGACACCAGTTTTCTCACCAGAGACTATGAAAGCTAGAAGATCCTGGGCAGATATCATACAGACCCTAAGAGAACACAAATGCCAGCCCAGGCTATTATACCCAGCAAAATTCTCAATTACCATAGACAGAAAAATCAAGATATTTCATGAAAAAAACAAATTTACACAATATCTTTCCACAAATCCAGCCCTACAAAGGATAATAGATGGAAAACATCAACATAAGGAACAAAACTACACCCTAGAAGAAGAAAGTAATCTTTCAACAAACCCACATATAATTCCATCTCTAACAACAAAAATAAAAGGAAGTAACAATCACCTTTCCTTAATATCTCTTAATATGAAAATTAATATTACCAACATATCGTAATCGATTGAAATTCAAAAGTATAAAGAATTAGAAATTTGTTGGCTATCATCCAGTGGTCTCTCTAATTTGGTAATTACAGAAATAGGTCCAATATTGTACAATCCATATACACTTTCTGCTTGCTTGTATCTGACAGTGTCTTGCTCTGTACCACATAATGGTCTTGAAATCATGCTTCTCCTATCTCATCCTCTCTACTAGTAGGATTGTTTATTTGATGTTTTTACACTATACTATGGTTTTCAGAACAGCTTACATATTTCAAAAGTATTTATACAGTCAAAAGAAATGTAGACAATTAATTTGGGAGGTGGCTTATGAGGGAACAACAAAGAGTGAGACTGAATGTTTTGCTTGATATTTACAATTATTGTATCAATTTTGAAGGAGAAGACTTTATAAGTTACTCTTTTTCTGACATGAATGCTTTTCAAAATCATCACAGCCAATGAACTAGATTCTTACCCTCACCTAATGTCTGAGCCACCCTCTAAGCAGAACCATTGTTCATTGAAACAGTTGATGAATGACTTCATAGATAGACCATCTTAATACACATACCATTTTTTTTATTGATTTAAGTTTTATTGCATCATGATAAGAAAAGATACATCGTTTCAGTTTACCTGAATTTGTTAATATTTAAAAACATATTTTATGGTGGTGGTGGCACACACCTTTAATCCCAGCACTTGGGAAGCAGAGGCAGGAGGATTTCTGAGTTGGAGGCCAGCCTGGTCTACAGAGTGAGTTCCAGGACAGCCAGGGCTATACAGAGAAACCCTGTCTTGGAAAAAAACCCATATTTTAAGTGAATAGAATTACATCACATTCTTCTTTCCCTTTTGTACCCCAATTCCTCCCAGAGACACCCCCTTCAATACCTGCAATATCTTTCTTTTTTTTAAATTTTGTCACATTCTTTAAAATTTATAAAATATTTTAACATTAAAAATGAGTGTTATAAATATTGTTTGATATAAAACAATCAATTAAACAGTCTTATGTAGATGCTTGTCTACAGCAATACTGAAAATATATACATTTTTCTCAATATAAATTTTAAATAACTCCAAACATATTAACTGTATATTTTAAAATAATACATCACAGACATACTAGCGTTGCTATGTATTCTATTGCTAAATTCTGTTCCTGAAGGTCTAGACATGCAAGTGAGTTCTCATGTTTCCCAGTTTTTGCTGTGCAAACCTTGTTCCTTAATTTAAAACTCTTGGTTAAATAAAAATCTTGGGTTTTTGTGGATTGAAGTAACAAGTGCTTCTTTTTATTATTATTATTATTATTTTCTTTATTTACATGTAAATTTCTCCTTTCCCAGTTTCCCCTCCAAAAAACAAAGAAACAAACAGAAACAACAAAACCAAACCCCTGTTGCCTCCCCTCTCCCCATGCCTGCCACCCCACTCTTTCCCACTTATTGGCCCTGGCATTCCCCTACACTGGGGCACAGAACCTTCAC
>NW_022196901.1:5996700-6015512 GCF_008632895.1 Mastomys coucha
TATTTCTTTAAGGGAGTTATTCATGTCCTTCTTAAGTTCCTCTATCAGCATTGTGAGATATGATTTTGGATCCAGTTCTTGCTTTTCCAGTGTTTTGGGATATCCAGAACTTGCTGCAGTGGGAGTACTAGGTTCTGATGAAGCCAAGTAGTCTTGGTTTCTTTTGGTAGGATTCTTGCCTTTGCCTTTCGCCATCTCTTGATTTTTAGTGTTAGATGTTCTTAGTGTCTCTGACTAGAGCTTGTCCTGTCCCTGCCCTCCTGCAAGTCCCCTGCAAGTTGTGGGCCCAGTGCCTCCCAACTGGCTGCTCTGGTCTTAGAAACTCACCAGAGAGATAATGGTGGCTCTCACCAGAGTCTCTGGCTTAAGGCACTCCCTGGGGGTAGGCCCTCCACTTGCAGGGAAGGGGCAGAGAAGGAAGCTGATCCTCCTCTGTCACTCAGGAGCTGAGAGGATCTTGTCCCTGCTGCCCTGCAGCTCCCCTGGGACTCGTGGGGCCTGAGCCTCCTGGCTGGCTGTTCTCTTAGAAGTGCTTCTTAAACAGTTATTAGATCCACCCTTCTCTGTCATGTTCTAAAAGCTCCCTGAATTATAAGTCATCATGAAAAAGGACAACTGTTTTCTTGTAAGAGAAAAGGAAGAAGCAAGTATCAGTATGATATATGTTTTAACAAAGCAAGTGTCAAAACATCAGCATGATTACACATTTAAGTTGTAGACCAGTAAGTTATTTCTAGCTTAGTAATCTCGGATGATAGGATACAGGGACTGGGTCCCAGTTTGCAGGCATGGTCAAGAATCTGTTGCTTCCACAGGACTAAGGGCCTCCCCTTCCACTGATGCCAGCTAAAGCAATCCTCTGCTACATATGTAACTGGAGTCATGGATTCTCTCTATGTATATTCTTTTGTTGGTAGGTTAGTCCCTGGGAGCCCTGGATGGTCAGGTTAGTTGATGTTGTTGTTCTTCCTATGGGGTTGCAATCCCCTTCAGTTCCTCAGTCCTTCCCCTAAGTCTTTCACTGGGGTCCCGGGGCTCAGTCTGATGGTTGGTTGTTGAGTATCTGCATCTATATTAGTCAGGTGTTGGCAGAACCTCTCAGGGGACAGCTATACCAGGCTTCTGTCAGCAAGTGCTTCTTAGCATCTGGGTTTAGTTTCTGCAGATGGGATGGGTCTCTGTGGGGTGATCTCTGGATGTGAAATCTTGATGCCCCAGCATAGGGGTATGCTAGAGAGGTGAGGTTGGAGTGGGTGCATTGGTGGGGGAGCGTCCTCATAGAGGCCAAGGGGGAATGGGATGGAGGTTTTCAGGGGGGAAACCAGGAAGAGGGACAACATTTGAAATATAAAAAAAAATAAAATAACCAATTAAAAAAAGAATCTGTTGCTTAAGTTCAGCAAGGTTAAGATGTTTACCACCAAGCCTCCCTGACACCCACCTGATGGAAGGAGAGAACTGACTCCAGCAAATTTTCCTCTGATCTTCATAGGAGTACTGTGTATGTGTGTGTGTGTGTGTGTGTGTGTGTGTGTATCCCTTCCCTGCATAATAAATCACTTGTCTAATGTCTGTTTCAAAGTTCATTCATTTAATGTTGACTCTCTGCCAGGCCATATGGTGTTCATTCATTCTTCCAACAAATATTGATTCAGTCCTCTTTTGTGTTTTTCCCTGGCCTGGATGATAAGAATATACCAGAGAACAAGAACAAGGTTTCTGTTCTAATGCAGTTTGGATTGGGAAACTGAGATAATGATTGTGCTGATTCATGACAGGAGCGAGGTCTTGGGCTCAGGAAGGAATACAGGGCACAAGAAGGTGGGGATGTCTGAGAAATCAGGGAAGGGCTTTGCATGCAGAGCCTGAGTAAAGGGAGGAAGCATGGCATGCAGGCACCTGGGAAGGAGTTTCCGTGCACAGGGAGTCCTGAGAGCAAGGGCCCGATTGGGAGCACGCATGTGACTTATTCCAAGAAGAGTGACTCACTGGGCATGAGTGGCATGAGTGAGGAGTACACAGGAGGATGGAGTAAGGCAGATTACATTGTGCTTTAGGCATGGGGACATTTTTTTCCCTTTTATTCAGAGTGAAATGGAAGCCATGGTGAGCTCTTGCTGCAGAAGCTATCCAACTTTTATGTAGAAAGACCATTTTAGCTGAAATGGGCTGCTGAGGGGCATGGCTGAGAGCAGACGAGGCAGGATATGGCATAATCTTGATGAAGCATTATAGCAGATTAGATAAAGCTTTTAGGATCTGAGAGATAAGAAACTCGGATTTCATATAGTTTTTATATATTATATTTATTTAGTCTATCTTGAAGGAGATAATAGGCTTTACAAAAATCTGTTTGGGGGAGATATTAGCTAGAGAAAGAAGAATTCGAACACCAAGCATGGGGAGTGCACTGGGAGAGTTAGGGATTGGTGACCCAGTGTCCAGATGTAGAGTGTGCTGGAGAACAATGGCTGAAGCGAATTAAGCACTATTAGACTTAGTAAGAGGAGTGCTGAGGAACTCCTCAAGGATCTTCTGAATTCTGAGTCAGTGACTGGGCTGGCTAGTGAACCGTGCCAACTTGGCACAACCAAGAGTCATTTAGGAAGAGGGAACCTCAATTGAGAACATACCCTGCCACCCCACCATATTGGCCTGTGGGTAAGCCTATGGTGCATTTTCTTGGTTGATGATTGACTTAGGAGGGCCCAGGTCACTGTGGTCCTGGGTGCTATATAGAAAGCAAGCTGAACAAGCCATGAGAGGAAGCCAGTGAACAGCGCCCCTTCCTCCATGGCCCCTGCATCAGCTCCTGCCTCCAGGATCCAGCCCTGCTGAGATTCTTGCCCTCACTTCCTTTGATGATGGACTGTGATGTGGGAGTGTAAGTGGAAACAAACTGTCACAATTTGGTCATGGTGTTTCATCACAGCAACAGAAACCCTGATGAAGACACTGAGGAGAAATCTGAGTACAGTGGGCTTGGTGGAGACTAGAGAGAGTAGAAAGGAGACAGACCCTGACTGTAGCAGCTCTCTGCAGGAGCTTTGCTACTTGGTGGCAGAGACGGTAGTGAAGGGGGAAGGGCAGATAGTGATGTCACAGTGACATACATAGTATGATTCAGTGTTCCTCCCAATACAAGGTCTTTTTCTTTTCTTTTTTTCTTCCTTTTTTTTTCATTAATTTATTTACTGTACATTCTGATCACAGCCCCTCCCCACATCTTCCAGTCTTACCTTCACACTTCCTCCCTCTTCTCTTCTCCCCCTTTCCCCAGAGAAGGGAAATCACCCCCCATGGGTATCAGCCTCATCCCCAGGTCTTTTTTAAGAGGTACAGCTCTAGTTTTCATTTTATTCGTGATCTTTTATTTATGGGTCTCTTAAAGTGAGATATACACACAATTGTGAACATATCAAGAGGTTTTAACAAATCAGTGTGAGCCACTTCATGGTCTCTGACAGCTCCTTTTCTTTCTCGGTAGAGATGCATTTTGTATTAGTTGGCTAGTGCAGCTTGCAGACTACTATGTGGTTTAATGGGAAGGCTAGAAGTTCAAAGCAAGGCCTCTGCAGGATGCTTCTTCCTGAGGGCTGGAAGAAGGATCAGTGCCAACCTCTCTTTGAGACTGTGATCCACTTCCCCCTATATAGTGGACTGAAGATCATCCTAATAACTTCATTTTAACTTAACCAGTTCTCTGTAGTCCCCATGTTAAAATAAAGCCATACCCTGAGGCACTAGGTGTTTGGACATCAGCATATGACTAAACTCAGGACACCTTTCCTCTCCCAAAAGCTCAGTTCTGAAGCATTATTCCAATAACTGTTTTGAGCTTTCTGCTGAGTGCTATTTTAGACATAGTCACTGGCTGTTTAGTTCAGTCTTGGTTATGCTGGGTTCTATTTTGGATCTTTAAAAAGATTTAAAAAATAAATTATTTTTTTACACTTATAGCATGAATGCTTTGCCTGCATGTATGTATGTATGTTCATTTTGTGTGTGCTTGGTGCCTGTGGAGATCAGAAGAGGGCATTATATTCCCTAGAAATGAAGTTATTGATGGTTTTGACCTACAGTGCTGGGAATGGAACCAGAGTCCTCTGCAAGATTAACAGGTAACTCAATAATGGCTGAACCATTTCTCTACTCCCTTATTTTGGATGTTTTAAAGGAGGAGATGGCTTTCCTGCTGTAAAATAAATAGTTGCTGGAGTTGAAAAGAAATTTCTCTCAGAAAAGAAACATGAAATGAATTAGAGAGGTGGTATTTCAATACTATGAACAGAAAGTCACATTTTCTTGGACTTCTCTCTCTCTCTAATATTTTACATGCAGGAGGTCTCCACTGCTCAGTGGAGAAGGGTAGTGGGGATGGTAGAAGGATTGTGGGAGGGGATCAGCGGGAGGGGGCAGTGAGTGGGGTATAAAGTAAATAAGAAAAAACAAAATTAAAATAAAGGTGGTAGTACACAGGACCTGTTAGCTTCGTCTCTGTGGTGCAACATGGGAGAAGGCATCTTGAATTGTAGAAGTCTTCCAAATTTTCTGCACGTATTACTTCATAATATTTTTAAGGCTGAATATAATAACTAAAATGAACATAATTATTTGTAGTTGAGAATAGATATAAAATAGGTTCCTCACTGTATGGCTTTTAAATTTTCAAATTACTTTCTGGCTTTGAATTGCAATCTACACTAGCTATGGAATACATTTCTTGGGAGAAGTTTTTTTTTTTTTTTTTTTAAACTTTGTAAACTTGGCTAAATCATCAAAACTTTTATTTGCTTAAATGGACAGAGAATGAGTCAAAAGACCAAATGTTCTTAAGAGTAATAAAGCAACAAATATTATCAGTTGGCACCCCACAAATGGAAGAAGAGGAAAGCAGTTCATAATAATTGCTAACGGGACATTTGTCCTGCCACCACAGTCTACCTCATCAGTGACCACAACACAGTGACATGAGTTTGAGCTCTGCATTCATTAAAATCATACCCTTCTAGCTTTTTTTCTGGCCCTTACATTCAGAGACCCAGATAGGCAGCTTTTCCTTCATGCTTTCCCAGCGAGTGTACGCAGGGAAATAGAACAGATGGAAGCCGATGCATGCGTAGGTCTAGACTTGTGCTTTGCTAGGCTACTTTATTCAAGCAGATACTACAGGAGAGCATGTTTGTTTAAGGTTTTTTTTTTTTTTAATTTGTACCAGCTGCTATTTTTCCTCTTTCCTAGCCTGGCCTGCCATAAATGAGCACCTTTATTTCTAGGCATTTCCATGGAAACTTTCAGTTAAAAAGTTCTTGCTATGAATTAGACAGCGTGTGTGTGTGTGTAAAATCACCTGACTTGTTGGCTACTTTATTGGGTTCTTATGTTTACCACCCTTCTCTACCCCATAGTCCTCCAAGCCCCCCAACCCCTAGGTAGGAGAGTGAATGTACAGTTGACCATCTGAGCTCCAGAGTGATGGGCTGTGCCAACCTATGACCTGGCGACTCTTTGTCCATTGTGTGACCCTGAGTTACTTGCTTTTCCCTGGGCTTCAACTTTCTATTTAGAAAAGAGATTGGTTAGTTCATCTTTGAATTCCTTGATCACTCAGCTTTACTTCTATCTGTATCTTTAGAGAATCAGGAGTTCTGTCTTGGTACTTGAATGAATGGGAGGTTCCCTTTTCATTGCGAGAATAATGGGCAGGGGATCCAGGTTGAGAGTTTTAAGGGTAAAGAAACCTTAGTGTTAACAAATAGTTGACAAAACGGCCTTAGGAATCTGGTTTGTGACAGTTTTCTTTTTCTCTCTTTGTATATACATGTATTTTATTCAAAATCATTATCACCTTAACAAAATGCTATTCATTTTGTATATATACACACACATACATATATAAATAGTTATATACATATATGCTTATATGTATATATATTTATAAAGATGCATATACCTCAGTGTAAAGTATATATTTGAAATAATCCTCCCTAATCCAAGTGATACCTAGGCTTGGAAGATAGACTATGGTCTTAAGCTTAGCTGGAAGTGTTCTAAACAGATTTGAGATGCGGGGCAGGGGGGTACTCTTGTACTCTACAGTGAAGAATATAAGCTATTGACTTTTATTTTGAATAACAATTGGGAAATATCAAGAACTGTAAAGTATAGTATACTACCAAGAATTTTGCATCTCTATGGTTACCTCATGGAAATGTGATGAAGGTGTAAAAAAAATCTTAAGGAGAAATGCAATGCTTGTTATTTCTTTTACTAGTTTTACATTTTTTAAATAATTTTTTGAGGTGGATGTCACACAATATAAAACTGTTTTAAGGTGAGAAATCCAGCGACATTTTTTATACCGTGTTGGACAACCATCTTCTTTATCTAATTCTAAAACAGTCCCATCCTTCCAATATGAAGCTGGTACTGAGCAGGCAGTGTCTCTCCCTTCTCTGTGGCACCTGCAAGAACTGGCCTGCATTACATTTTCAGGAGTGTATCCATTTCAGCTATCTTATGGAATTTTACAATCCATGGCTTTCTGTACTGTGCTTTTTTGACTTGCCATGAAGTTTTAAGGCTTTTTCCCTGAAAAGGAAGTTTCTTGGTACTGTAAGATACTACAATTCATTTCTCCACCTACACCCAGTATAGTTTTTTCTTACTCTCTCTTTTTCTTCCTATCAATAATAGTGCTATAAATATATCTTGACTTTTTTCAGATAATCCTGAAACAAAGTCATTTACTTATAGAATTTAAGACAGAAATATTACTATTCTAAATTTATAGGTTGATATCTATCTTGTTGATTCATATATGCATATATAAAACCATGAATAAATACATACATCTCTGAAAAAGAGAAACTGGAAGTATATTGTCTCTTCTGCTTTATAACTATTACCATGTAACAGTTTTGAACATTCTCTGACATCTGTAAGCTTTTTTGTATAATTATGTTTTCAGTGCACTTATACATTTTAACATGTTTTTGCTAATAAACATTCAGTTTTAGACCCCTTATTTTAAGCAATGCTGTGATGAATATTTTTATAGAGAACACTACTTAATTATTTTCTGCAGCTAAAGTCATAGGCATGGAATATTCTGCCATTGAGTTTATCCTTTTAAGGCTTGGACTCACAGCCAGATTTCCCCATGGATATACTATGCTGATTTATATTCTGGCCAGCAAGACTTGAGGACCTGCCTGTTCTTTTGTCTGTTTGTGTCCTTTGATTTTAAAATGATTATTACTTTAACAAAATGGTATTCATTTTGTATTTTTAAGTCTCAATTCTTACAAGACATTTTTGTCAGATGTTACTGTTTCCCTTTTTGTGTGAGTATGTGCTTCATGATCTTTAGAGAGTGTTTTCCTTGTTTTAACGACCAGGAGAGATTTCGAATGAGATAATGAAGATGTAAGTCTTGATGGGTTCGCTATAATTATTTTTGAACCTACTCATGTTTTCTCATTTTGGCTATGATAATATGGTCCCACAGGATTTATAAATCTTACTATGGGATAATGTACACTTTTTTCTTTTTGCTCTTTGTCATTTCTGCCTTTGTGCATGTTTTTGCAAGTGTTTCTTAGGCGACTGACATATGTTTGTCAACAGGAAAGAAATCCCGTATTGTGCTGTTGGAAGATGGAGGGCTGTTCATCTCAGTAATTACTTTGTTGTGCAGCACTTCCTTAGTAAACTGAGTGGGGAACCCTGCAAGTGATGGGACTTACTTGCACAGTAGCTTATGACTATCTGTGTTAGAGTGACAATGAGCACATAGATTCCTGGAAAATAAGGGCACAACTGGGCTTATTCAGGGAACGGTGATGTGTTGTAGAGTCAGAACATACTTGATCCTCTCTGAACTTTGTGTCCAGAGGATTATCAATTACATGGGCTTTTCAGGTAATCAGATCTTCATTCATTCAGAAAAGGTTTAATTTCATCCAACATTCTCTACTAAGATTTAGAAGGGATTCTATTTTTGATGAAACCATTTTCACCCTTTGAATGTAATTTAAGTAGAACACCTGATTTTTAGGGATTTCCATTCTTTTGACCTTATTATACAGACATAAAATATTCCTACACACTAGCAAAACAAGTTATGTGAATGAACACTAACATGGATAAGTAGCTGCCTTTTTTAACCTCTCATTAAATATCGGAATGGAGATGACATTTCTTGTTGTTATTGTTGTTGCTATTTAATTCAATTTTTACTTATTCACTTTACATCCTGTTCACTGTCCTCCTCCCTGTCACTCCCTCTCACAATCCTTCCCCTCATCCCTCTCCCCTTCTCCTCTGAGCAGGTGAGGGTCCCCCTGGGTATTTCCCTACAATAGCCTGTGCATGTTCTTTGGTTGGTGGTTCAGCTCTGAGAACCCCAAGGGGACATTTCTTGTGGTGTGGAATTAAACAGCTGCTTACTTTAGGCACTGACACTAATGACAACCTGCTTGTTTTCTGCTTCTGAATGACGTGTTTTTTTGTGTGAACATCATATAGGTAATATCTGTTTGCATTCCCTTTTGTACATCAGCTGTCATTTACACATTTTATGAAAATGCAGTCCTAGTGTGCTCCTTGTGAGCATCTTGCCACAAGGGGAGATGCTACAATTTGAAGTAAGTATCCAGAATGCCTGACGGGGACACAGAAGCATAGACTGCAGTATTCTACTGATGACCATCTAGAATGATTTTTACTCAACAATAAATATTGCCATGGTGAACGTTTTGCTATATTTAGGTACCTATCTTTAGACGTTTTTGTAGATCAAATCCTCACTATGAAATGAATACAGTTTTGAATATTACCAGTGTCTTAGGAGAGAAATGAGATTGTCAGAGATGTAAAGGCTTCATCTTTGTAAAAGCTGGGTATCTTTAAAATTTAATATATAAAATAAAAATATTCTCTTTAGTTTAAAGATATAATTTTATGTGCTTCTTACTAAATGGAATTCTTCTTTTACTCTTTTTTTTTTATTCCTGAGAAACTATTTTGAGATAGTAAGGGAACGATATTTTGTTTGCTTGCTTTTGTTTTATTATTAGTCATTTTATACATACATACATACATATATATGTATTGTGTGTGTGTATATATATACACAATAAGCTCTTGGAGTAGACCTCATTCTTCTGACAATCTCGAAGCATTTTTTTCTCTTTAAAAATTATTCCCTACCCTCACTACATCTCTCTCTCTCTCTCTCTCTCTCTCTCTCTCTCTCTGTGTGTGTGTGTGTATGTGTGTGTGTGTGCATGTACGTGTATGTATGCATGTGTGAATGTGTACCTGTGTGCCATAGAGATCCAGTTTGTTCTCCCCTGTTACCTTGTCAGATCTGGGTATTGAACTCAGGCCATCAGGTTCAGTGGAAAGTACTTTCACCCTCTCAGACATGTCCCTGGCTTCTAATCTGATTCTTTTGATGCTTAGAGAACTTTTTCCTACAGGTGCTATTGCTTGCTGATTACCCAACTGCTAATTCTTACTTTAGCTGCTGGGTAGGATTATGGGGATAGAGAAAAAATAGGCCCATTGTCTTGGGATTGTCACTTAATCTGGTACAACAAATATTTCAATAGCTAGTTCTTTCTACAGTGTATTTTTATTTATTTTTTGATTATAGCCTCCCAACTACTCCCAGGCCCCCTCCATGTTCTATTCCCATCTCCACATCTTCCCTCACACACTTAGTCAAATTAGTGCTGCCTGTATCTGTACAGAGGCAGAGATATCCACTGACATATAGTCTCTCAAGGGTCATGTTCCTGAAGAGGACCAAACAATCATTTCATATAGAATTGATAGAAGCAAGTTCAATACTCTTGTAAGTGATTCCAGGGAACGTTGAAATATTCCAGTATCTTCCTAGTTTTCAGGGATGGATGATCAAGTGAGATGGAATTTTCTGCCTTTTGCTTTCAGATGGTTAGGTCTCAGGTTTCAGTTTGTGGTGACTCTTTTAAGGACAGAAGAGAACAGAGCACTAATTTTGGAAGGCAAGATTATAAAGGCACTCACAGTCTTACAGATTGTGTGAACAACAAATGAAATCGCCTTAATGAAATGAGCTGCCAGCATAGTTCACTCTGAGAAAAGTGGGAGAAGTCCAATTTGAAGCAAAATGTAGAAGGGTCTTAGATCTTGATTGCCCTCAGAAAATATTTTTTAGTTGTGTGTGATTTAAAGCAGGAAGTCTTTTAAAAAAGCTTTAGTGTTTCTCTGTGTGTGCACATGCATGTGTCCCGTGTGGGTTTGTTTATGTATGTGTGGGTGTACATGTATTTATGTGTCTTTACATGTGTCTGTCTATAGCCAAAGGATGATGTCGGATAGTGTTCCTCAGGAACACTTTTATTTACTTTTTTATTTTATTTTATTTTTTATTTTATTTTGTGAGAGTGTCTCTCACTGGCCTGGAGCTCACTATAGATTATGGGGTGGAAGGTCATCAAGCCCCAGGGGTCCACCATGCCTATGTCTCCCAATCACCAGGATTATGGCATACTCTATTGTGACTTAAAACTCAGGTCCTCTTGCTGTGTGACAGGCAACTTACTGATTGAACTATTTCCCCGGCTCCAAGATTTAGAATTTCTTTAGCAAGAAATAAAAAAGTCTAAAGTTATTAAAAAAAACTGTAGGCAGAGTGGAGGAAAGGGCTGGGGTCAAAATTGGTGTAAGGTAACTTCTAAACCAGGTAATCCAGATAAGCTATTTCTGTCTAATAGATAGTCAAATAAGTCATTGCAGTTGACTCTGTACTTTACCATTTTTGTGGCTGCATATGTTGATAGAGAATGTTGATAGATGGTTTTGATAAAAGACTATGACTAAAAAAAAGTACTTTGTGAGTAAAGCCCAAAAGTTTTCTTTTGAAAATTGGATTTCTTAGTACTAAATGGTTAGTTGCAGCTAATAGAAACCTGTCATTCTGTGAACAGACACAAATACACCTAGCCTATGGTTATTTACAGTCACAGTGGTTGTTTCTTACACTGCATTCCCCCTTTTTTTAAATCCAGAAGTCTTATTGCTATAAGTAGGTAAGTTACTGTTATATAGCAAATGGGACAGATTCTCTAAGTTTGGACCAATGCTTTTATCATGGCCTCTTTATTTATTCTAATTAATTAGCACAGTCATTCCCTTTGCAAGCCTCTTCCCATGGCAGGTGCTTTCTCAAGTGGATTCGTGAATGTTGTTTTAGGGCTTCCTGATATAAACATACTACATTACAGGATTAAATGGTTCTCCAATTACAGTAAAAGAAAAGCCTTAGTAATTTATTATACTAAATGGTTAGTTTTTAATCCATCAAAATCTCAAATTTAAAACACATTGCTGCTTGTTTTTGCTTCCTCCAGCAAGCTTGATGTTAGATATTTCTGTAACCTTCATACAGTTTGTGAATCACATTATTGCCATTTTACTAATGAGTGGGACTAGATGGGATGTCTACATCGGTGTGCCTCAATCTAGAACATTTCTGGTTTGGCCCCAACCTACAGCTTCTTATTTCAGCTATGTCTGAACAAAATGCAGATTACTAAACAGCTATTGGAAATTTCAGTTAGTTCATCACTGAACCCTTTATCATGCATAGTTAATTCTTGTGATTCAAGGGTGTGGCTTGTGAAGTTGCTATGATGCCTGAATTTGCCAATACTATGCAATTTCTCTGAGTGGAAATACAGGGATGGCTGGCTATATTTCTGTTGTGGGTTGAAGCATAACCTTGTTTAATATATGCTTCTGCCTAAATAGTTCCTATTGGATTTATAGATGACCCTTGAGCCCAAGGCCACTGCTCATAAGAAAGGAAATATATTTAATACAAGCAATTTCCTCTGTAAGATACATCTCAGTCTTCTAGAAGCAGTAGACATTCTGGTTTAAATGCCAGAGTCACCACCTAAACTGAGAGAAAGAAAGAAAGGAAGGAAGGAAGGAAGGAAGAAAGAAAGGAAGGAAGAAAGAAAGAAAAGAAGAAAGAAAGGAGGAAAGGAAGAAAGAAGCAAGAAGGAAGGTACACAATGAACTTTGAACCAGTACCATCAGCTCCCTTGTTCTGCCCTCTTTCAAATGGAAGCTTCTGGACATCTGACTTAATGTTCTTCTTCCCTTTCCTAACCTGAGGAATCCCATTATCGAGAAAAACCTAAGGATTTTAGAAGAAAGCAGAAAACAAATTCGTCATACGATTAATAATTGCTTTGGGATATGTTTTAGAATTAGAGATGATTTTAGTATTCACTGCGAGGGAAATTTAGGACTTTAAATTTATGATTTTTCTCCCATTCTGACTTAACAGCTTTTTTGTTTTGTTAGCACTTTGCTCTCCATGACAAATGAAAATGTAGAATCCGAGGGTTTGGCTATGAAATCAGCTGACAGGATGATCACTTAGACTCAGGTTAAGACTGCCAGCTTTATTCTCCACTGCTGAAACTGATATACATGGTGAAACCCAGCATATCCTCCCCAGTCATTTCGGGACACATTATCTTTATTTCATAAGAGGAGGGCCAGAAACGGGAGTATGAGCAGAACCGATGGGGAACTTGCCGAATCATTCTTTGTACGCTGTTCAACAGCATAGCTATTGCATTTGCAAGAATTTGTGCTTTTCTCTCTTCTATTCAGGCCAGCTTTAAAGCTTCATGGCCAGTTTTCTAGAGGATTTTTACAGTCATCACATTCCTCAGATTTTAGTGTGGTGCCTTGCTTGATGGTCTATTTGACAATACTAATGTGTGAACTTAATCCTTTTAGAGTAGACACATACTTAAAACTACATTCTGCCTAAGTACCCATTGCCAATAATTGGACTCTTGTGGATTATTCATGCTTGTTGGAATAGTCCGTTAGGTCTGGGCTATATACATTAAGCTTCTGTCATATGTGTGTTGCTCTGTGGTCATCCTCGATGAGAGTGCTACACAAATTCTAGGTGCAAAGATATTTACTAGCTCAGGATATAAAGACATAGTTGAATAAACACTGACTGACTGAATGTAGAAAGCATAGATCATCTTAGTAACCATGTGTGGTTGTTGACTTCTTGAAATGTAGCTAGCACACATGAGATGCTTTCTACATGACAGATATACACCATATTTAGGTGATTTAATATGGTAAGCAATTGTCATTTCTTACTAATATGTTTAAGCTCAAGAAGGTTTATCTGTTTTACCATTTTAATGTATTACTAAGAAAAGTAAAGTTGAATGTGCAAATTGTATTGGTTGCTTCTATTTCTGCTTACGATACATAATATGTTGATCATGTAGATCTTATGGTAGATATTAAAATGTACATAGAGATTGTATTGTTTCCTTCTCTTGTCTTTTTTCTACTTCTATAAATACATCTATAATATAATCCTGTTGCTTAGAATAAAAGGAAATATAAAATATGGACAATTCCTTACGAATCTATTGGCATGCCCCTCATTATAGGTAGTTTGCTGTGCACTTTTATGAAAGGTGCCAAGACTCAGAATTAGTACATTCTGGATAATATTGTGATATTTATATGTCAAGGTAAAGCCAGCCAACAAATTTGAAAATTTATTAAAACTAAAAAAAAAAAAAAAAAAAAAAAATGGATTGAGCCTTTCTTTATACTACAATGTTAAACCTTTTTCTACAATCTTTCCTCAGTTGTAAGTTATCTTAGTATTTGTTGTTTTAGTTAAGAACTGGATATCACTTGAGTATTCAGCAACCCTATGTGCTTTAGCTCAGCATGTGGGCACAGGCTCCTGTTGCCAGCTCTTGGAGGCTAGGGGTAGCTTGTGAGTTTGAAGTCTGCCTGCACTAGAGCTTTGCAGCTCTGGCTCCTATATACACAGGTTAATTCCAACTAGGAAAGACCCTGTCCAGTGTTGTTAATTATGTCGTTATGGCTAGCGGTACAGACAGCCCCATTAGTTTGTGCAGTTGTTATTCTGTGCTTTGTCCATGTTCTTTATCCAGGGAATGTGCCGTAGTAGAAGGTGGTCAGTGCCTGCTTGTTGACTGCATGTGCTCTTGTAACCTCTTCTTACAGGTTGGAAGAATACAAAGAGGAAAAAGGAAACCAAAACCATGTTTTGCCATTTTTTAAATTAGACTTAGAAACTTCACCTTATTTGTGCCTCATTGCTGATTCCTGCCTATTCCCAGGAATTTAAAAGCATGAATAATTGTGTTAGTTAAGTCAGAAAATTTGTTTATTTTGGCATTAATGAGAAAACTCAATTATAGATTTAGGAAACTGCCTTTAAATCTTTATTGTACAAATAGTACACATATTTAATGTATTATGCTGATGAGTTTGGACATACATTTATATATAGTTGAGACATCATTGTCATCAAGGGATAAAATTTATCTAACATTTCTAAAAATTTCCTTTGTGTTTATTTTTATTGATCAGAATATTCCAGATGAGATATATCCTCTTAATATATTTTATTTTTGAGTTACTGGGAATTGAATTCAGAGCCTTGTGCATATTGTCAGGTGCCCTATCACTGAGTGATAGTCTCACCCATTAACATATTTTAAAGACCATAAATCATGCAGTTATCTTTCATGTGTATGTTGGGGGGAGTGTACCTGTCTACTAGGTAACATTTTTTGTACATTTCTTTGATTAGTGATCTGGCACACTCTTCCATATATACTCCTTGCAGATTATCTATATATCTACATACCTACCTGTTTATCTACCTATCTAACATCTGTCTATAGCTATTCAAGTCCTTTGCCCATTTTTGAGCTTTTTGCATTTGTTATTGAACGTTTGGAGTTCCTGAGTTCTGAAGGTCCTGACCTCTGCTTTATTTTTCAGCTAACACATAGTGAGCACTCATTTCTGACTACTGTTAACCAGGACTGTGCCTTGCCTTTGTACAAACTAAAGTAGAGGAGAAAGTGCCATCTTTGTAGATACAGTTTTCTGTGGAATACACGGCCTACTCAGTACAGTATGGGCTGAATGGTGACCCCCACGGGGCCCATTGAGAAGCATGTATCCATGCGGGGTACAGATTGTGCAGCAGCCTGAAGGTGCCCTGTGTTTGTGATATACTAAGTGCTGCAAGGAACGTCTTAAATTGTCTAACTTAATTTTTCAAACACCTTCATTCATCTGAAAATTAAAGCCAAGTGCAATCACTTTACTGGGAATGCTCATTTTATTGCTACTTGTAATTTTGCATTTCAGTAGATGAGAAAACTGATTATGAGACACGTGACATGCCCTGTGTTATGGATCTAGCAACTGGAAAAGAGGAGCGACATGAAGGTTGCTCCAAGTCTGCTTTCATCTACCACCACCTTATTTCTATACTACTTTTATGATCTGTTTTGGAAAGCAGTGATAGGCATTGGCAATCATGCACTGGATGCTTTGGGGTTCTGACCTCATAGAATCCAATAAAATCAATGCAAGTTTTGTGGTTTGTGGTGGTTTGAATATGCTTGGCCCATGGGAAGTGATACTATTAGGAAGAGTAGCCTAATCAGAGGAGGCGTGACCTTGTTAAAGGCAGTGTGTCTCTGTGGAGGTGGGGCTTTGAGTTCTCATATATATGCTCAAGTCTGGCCAGTGGAAACAACCTCCTCTTGGCTGCCTGTAGAAGATATTTCCCTTTTGCTGCCTGTGTATCAAGATGTAGAATTCTTGGCTCCTCTGGTTCCAAATTTGCCTGCACATTTCCCAGCATGATGAAAATGAACTCAACCCCTGAAAATGTTAATTCAGCCCCAATTAAATCTTTGTCTGTATAAGAGTTGCCTTGGCCATGGTGTCTCCTCACAGCAATGGGAAGCCTAACTAAAACAGGGTTGCCCATGTTTCTTTGTGAGTAACTATTTTCAGGAGGCTTCAGGTGTTGCCGTTTGTAGACGTTTCACTGGCCTTACCTTTATGAACTGTGACAGTAGCTGCTATGAACTGTGTAGCTGGCGCAGTGATAACATGACAGTGTCACCAGCAGACAAGCACTGAAGATGGCTGTAGAAGAAGGCCGTTGTCTCTCCTCTTGAATCGTCACCGTTCTCATGTTCCAAAACAAAACAAAACAAAACAAAACAACCCAGGAAATCTTTGGTGAAGCTCAAAATGTAAAACAACTTGATGGGCCTTTATTAGCAGTGTATTAGAAATGTATAATCATGTATTACTTATGTTGTCCCAAACAAATGTCAGGGAATGCTTACCCTCTCCCTGCATTAGCTGAAATTTCAGTTCTCTGCTAATTAGAACACTGCACAGAGACAGAGGCATTACTTTGGGTAGTAAGTTTGCACTTTCTGTCCTGGAAACTTACTTGATTCCATTCATATCTGTTAAACCATCTTGGTACCTCCTGAGTTCTAGTTTCATAGATTTCCTCCTCAAAACCTGACAAAAGTATTTGTTGCAAACATCAAGAGTTTTACTTTCAGTTCTTTCCTCTTATAAAGAATATATTTATTTATAGTAACCAAAACTATTTGCGGAAGCTGGGTATAGTGGTACAAGTCTGAAAACCCATATCTCAGATAGCTGAGGCAGGAGGATTTCTGTGAGATTGAGGTCAGTCTGACATACCTAGTAAACTCTGTGCCAGTCAATGTGGCAGGGTAAAATCCTGTCTGAAAAACCACAGACCAGTTATACAGTGATGATCTGGAGGAAACTCAAGATGGAAATTTCTTCTTAAAGTTTTACAGTAGCTCTAGGCACATATTTCATTTCTGTACTGGAAGAAAGTAACTTTGGGGAAATGAAATGGTTTGAAATTGGATATTTTTTTCTTGTTGAAATGAGTTTACCTGCAAAGAAGCTTTACTGGTGATATTTATTAATAAGGTTTTTATACACTAAAATTTAAAGGCTGTTCTTTAAATCTTTTGTAAATTTACTGGAGGAAACCCAAAAAACTAGTAAGCTGTACAAATCAGCATAGAGAAATGTTAATAAGGCTTTTATAAAGATGAGCTAATAAATATGCTGTGTGACCCATCTAGTGCTTATTAACTCTCTCCACAGGTGGTCTTAAGATAGGACCTTTGTATGGGTACAAGAAAGGGGTCATCAATAGCAGTCTTTCCCTGCCTTAGCTTGGCATAGACTTATTTCTTATTTATAGACATCTGGATTAGCCTCTTGTCTTTTGGTGTGAAGTAGGGATTTCTCTTACTGCCAAAGCATTCAATCATTCTGGAGATAGACATTTGGAACACAAAGCTCTGAAATGATCTGGCCTTTACCCATATGGTTTCTTCTCATGTTGTCTACCTCCAACCAGAACTGTTTCCTACAATTCCTACTAATGTTTCAATTTGCTTCTCAGTGCTTTACTTCACAATGTCCCATCTGCAGAGCACCTCTATGCTTTTTTTCTTTAGTCAGTCTGCCCATCTGTCTGTCTATCCATTTGTCTTCACATTCCTCTGTCCCTTCCTCTCTCTCATTCTTTCCTTCCCTCCCTCCCTTCTCCCCTCCCTCCTTCCCTTCTCTCCTCCCTCCCTCCCTTCCTTCCATTCTTAGTCCCTCCCTCCTTCTCTCTTATGGTATACCAGGGATTGAATCCAGGGCATCCTGCATGTACAACAAGCATTTTACTACTGAGTTAGATCTCTAGTCTATTTTGTTCTGTGTTTTTGTTCTGATTATGATGGTTCTGCCCACAGATGAAATCTTTCTTTTCATGAAGGCACCAGATGATCTCTCTGACTGAGGGAAATGCCTTTTTGCTTTACCTAGTAAATTTTGTGTCTTTATCTTATTGATTATAATAATTCTCTCTGCATACTGCTTAGTCTAATTCTTGTGATAGCTATATGATTAAAAGAAATGGCTGTGTGTTATAGTTTTTTAACTCAGTATTACTTAATGAAAAGTGAAGCCCAATTTACTATTATTATTTTCATTAACTTACAGTTAAGAGATATCTCAGACACATGATTCCTATTTACCTAGTGTCTACATTTAGTTGGCAGTAGCAGTAGTTTGAATGATGAAAATTATAGTTATATTTCCCCAGTCCAAACACAACTTAGAAATGTTTTATTGCCAGGCCCCTTTACCTTTGTCAGTCTGGGATGATTCCTTGGTCCTACCTTCTTTTTGTTCATGTGAACACATTTGTGAATGAGCATGTGTGTTCATGCAGATGTAGGTAAACGTGTGCAAATTCATGTGGATGCCACAGGGTCAGGTGTCTTCCTTGATTGTGGTTCACTCTGCTTTTTGAGGTAGGGTCTCACTGAACTTGAGCTCACTGATGGCTTGGATGACTAGCCAATGAGCTCCTTGTATGGCCCTGTCTGCTTTCCACCTCAATACTTGGGTGTGGTAAATCAACTTTCCCAGGTTTTATGTGGGTTCTGGGGATACAAAATTATGTCTTTATGCTTCGGTGGGAGGTACTTTATTGACTGAGTCCTCTCAGTCCCCATTCTGTCTTTCTTTATCTTACCTTTCTAAAGAGTATGTTGTCTTTCTGAGTGCATCATAAGAAGCTATCAGTTTGTACCTGTATTGGTGACTGTTGGTCATTTTGGGTCTGCCAGGATTTTTCACCAAAATAGTATAAAATCAGTCATCAACGTGTTTAGTGATATATTCAGACTGTATAAATATCTTTGTCTTCATTCAACTTTCACTGAATAGTTGTAGCAATCATTAACAGTTTTCTAACCTTGCCATTCCGTTTATCTCTTTTTTTTTTATCATAAAACAAACAGAAGGTTTATTGAAAGAACCAGATAAACATCTGATCCTATGAAACACAACTC
>NW_022196901.1:6021242-6025614 GCF_008632895.1 Mastomys coucha
TCAATATTGTCTATGTTATCTTCTGCCCCTGAGATTCTCTCTTCTATCTCTTGTATTCTGTTAGCGATCCGTTTATCTCTTAACCTTTCATTGAAAGCGGGTCTTCTCTATCTTCCCCATTTGTTTGTATCATATTGATTGATTCTCTTTTGGTTTCTTTTTCTGTTTTTTGGCAATCAAGAAAATGCTCTGAAGATAGACCCTACAGCCCAGTATGATCTGGGCAACTCAATTGAGACTCCTTCAGATACTTCTAGTCTGTATCAGGCTAATAGTTGAAACTGAATAGGAGTTATTCCTTGCTTAGTCATTAATGCTGAATTTTTATCTTGATGTAGACGTAGCCCACTTTGGCTGCTGTGCTGTCCTTTCTGTTGCCATTCATTCCCTGAGTATTTGTTTCCTCAGTGCCCTGGCTGTGTAGAAGCTGCTGTGGGTTCCTTGTATTCTCTGTGCTCTGGCTCCTTAGTTAGCTTTTTCTCCAGGGTTCCTGATTTTTTTTTTCTTGATAGACGATGGTATTTTGAAACTGGGATCTGGGATCCATACATGCTGGGTTATTTGTTTTGTATTCTCTGAATATATAATTGGGATTTGTGCTAGTAACTTGTAACTGAGCACTGGGTACATTGGGTAGATTCCTGTATGCCTCCTTTCTGTATTTGTAACCCCATTCTTCAACAGCTAGAATCCTGGGTTCCTTTAAGCTTATTTTGCTTATGTCCATGTCTCAGTTACTTTCCTACTGTCATGACAAGACACTGTGACTTATTAAAGGAAGCATTTAGTTGGGGCACCATGCTTCCAGGTGGGTAGCCCATTGTGGCAGAGAGCATGGCCCTGTATTTCTACTGTGTAAGTACATCTGATTCAAAGGCATGAGGCAGAGAGAAAGAACTAACTTGGAATGGTGTGGGCTTTTGGAGCCTCAAAACCCATCCTCCAGTACACATTTGCTTTAAGCCACACCTCCTAATCTTTTCTAAACATTTCAACCATCTGGAGATTAAATAAATATTGAAATAAGAGCCTAGGTGAGCCATTGTCATTTAAACCATTATAGGCTACACACAAAAAGTGTTTTCAGAGTCCTTGGTTCATGTTCCTAAAAACCCTATCTTATGAGACAGAATAGTATTTAAAAGTTTTTGAGGTTGTATGCACACAGTCAGATGCACAGATTCTAAGTAACCAATTTGATTTTTACCAGATACACTTCTGTTGAGACAGAATATTTCATCAGCCAGAGACTTTCCTTGTTTTCTTTCTTTGTCCCCAATGTCCTATCTAACCCTGGAGCCAGGAGGCAACTGCTGGTTTTTTAGCTTTTCTCATTGCATTGGTCCTTGACCTTTCTGTAAATGAGTTGATGTGGGTGTATCGTTCCTTCACTTGGCATCATATTTCAGAGATTCAGTCATACTGTGTATGAACAGTGAGTAATTACACATTTATTTATGCATGCCTCTGTTGTTAGATACTTGTTTTCTTTCCAGTTTTAACTATTATGAATAAAAAAATGGCAATTGATATTTTCATACAAGTCTTCTTTGTGAGGAGTTTGATTTGATATCTTCTAGATAAAATTCTTGAAATAGAATGGTTGGACCATTTATACATATTTACTGAACACCCTGAGAAATGGCCAAATATGTGTTCCAAAGTGACAGTCCTGTGTTTTCTGTTCCATCTAAAAAATATGGGTGCTGTGATGAACTCATCCTTTGGCACATTTAGGTTAAATCGTTCTATTGAATGTGTAATAGTATACTATGTTGGTTTAAAACTTGAAATTACCCTTCTGGCCTGGTCTGGTGCCATGTGCAGACCTTAGGCTCAAACTCTGTAGCCAGTCCCACAGCATCCTGAGGAAGCTCCACCCCCCAGGAGCTCTAACATGCCCAGGATCTCAGGGGTCCCAGAGACAGCTTGACTCCCAGGACCTCAGGGGTCCCAGAGACAGCTTGACTCCCAGGAGCTCTGACACACCCAGGATCTCAGGGGTCCCAGAGACAGCTTGACTCCCAGGATCTCAGGGGTCCCAGAGACAGCTTGACCCCCAGGAGCTCTAACATGCCCAGGATCTCAGGGTCCTAGAGACAGCTTGACTCCTAGGATCTCAGGGTCCCAGAGACAGCTTGACTCCTAGGATCTCAGGGTCCCAGAGACAGCTTGACTACCAGGAGCTCTGACACACCCAGGATCTCAGGGGTCCCAGAGACAGCTTGACTCCCAGGATCTCAGGGGTCCCAGAGACAGCTTGACTCCCAGTAGCTCTAACATGCCCAGGATCTCAGGGGTCCCAGAGACAGCTTGACTCCCAGGAACTCTGACACACCCAGGATCTCAGGATCACAGGACCCCAGAATCACAGGATCACAGAGACAACTTGACTCTGAGGAGTTCTGACACAACCAGGATCACAGGAAGGACTCTAGTCAGATATAGCCAGGGCAGCTAGCACTAGAGATAACCAGATGGCAGGGGGCAAGCTTAAGAACATAAGCAATGCAAACCAAGGTTACTTGGCATCATCAGAACCCAATTCTCCCAACATAGCAAGTCCTGAATACACCATAACACTGGAAAAGCAAGATTTCCTTAATATCTCCTAATATGAAAATTAATATTACCAACATATCCTAATCAATTGAAATTCAAAAGTATGAGGAATTAGAAACTTGTTGGCTATCATCCAGTGGGTCTCTCTGATTTGGTAACTGGAGAAATAGGTCCAATATTGTACAATCTGTATATACTTTCTACTTGTTTGTACCTGACAGTGTCTTGCTGTGTACCACATAATGGTCTGGAAATCATGCTTCTCCTATCTCAGCCTCTCTATCAGTAGGATTGTTTATTTGATGTTTTTACACTATACTATGGTTTTCAGAACAGCTTACATATTTCAAAATTATTTACATAGCCAAAAGAAACATAGACAATTAATTTGGGAAGTGGTTTGGAAGAGAACAACAAAGGGTGAGACTGAACATTTTGCTTGATATTTATAATTATTGTATCAATTTTGAAGAAGAGGAACTTATAAGTTACTCCTTTTCTGAGATCAATGCTTTTCAAAATCATCACAGCCAATGAACTAGAATCTAATGACCTAATTTCTCACCTAATGTCTGTGCCACCCTCCGAGCAGAACCATTGTTCATTGAAACAGTTAATGAATGACTTCATGGAGAGACCATCTTAATACACATACTGTTTCTTAAATGAATTTAACCTGTTCTCTGTGGGCTGTGAATAAAGTCACTCACTCAAGTCAAATAGCTTTGACCATAGCAGGAAGTCTGTATCCAAAAATCGTGCCTACAATTCATTCCTTGGCACAGCAGAACTGTCAACTCTTAGTTTAGCTACTATGGAGGTAAAAGCCTTTGGTGATGTGAGGGACACTGAAGTACAGCCTTATTACAATGAACTCCAATGTCTTAAAAATTGTTCTTATTTTGGCTTTGTACAACAGTAAGAGCCAAGATTTTAAAGCTCTACTAAAAATAAAACAAAACAAACAAAAAGACTTTATCTATTTATGTTTAATAACATGCCCACCATTTTTATGATTGGTATAAAATATGCATCGTGTTCATTATAATAAAAAATAGACGTTAATATTTTTAAAAAAGAAATGATTGCCTTCCCCTCAAGCTTTGTGGAGTCCCAGGACTCAGCTTGTTCACAAATCAAAGAAACTCTGTAGAAGATGAAGATAGCTGGTTTCACCTGGTGATGGGGAGACCTGCTATTTGCATGAGGACAGTAGGATTGTGAATCCCTTCACCAAGATGGTGTAGTGAAACCCCAGGCTTCCCCTCTAGCCTTAACCCAGTGAAGGTCTCTGTGGTGTAGATCCTAAACCACTTGCATCTTCATCAACAGGTGACAAAAATCGTAGAATGGAACTTACACTTTTCCTTTTAATTCATTAAACAGTGTAGCCAAGTATTTGTCAAATATCAAACTAAACATTTTAATTTTTCCAAATTTTTATTGGATATTTTATTTATTTATTTACATTTCAAATATTATCCCCCTTCCCAGTTTCCCTTCCTCAAACCCCCATCCCATCCCTCCTCCCTCCCTGCTCCCCCACCTACCTACCTACCTATCCACTCCCACCTCATCACCCTAGCATTCCCCTATTCTGGGTCATCTTGCATTCAGAGGAACAAGCGCATCCCCTCTCATTGATGCCAGATAAGGCCATCCTCTGCTACATATGCAGCTGGAGCCATGGGTCCCTCCATGTGTATTCTTTGCTTAGTGGTTTGAACTAAGCATTTTAAATTATTATTTCATTTAATGCAACAAACCCTATATCTCAACAATTTGCCTGTATGTAGGTTTAAACTTTTTT